>NW_006293349.1:7628742-7638341 GCF_000327345.1 Myotis davidii | reverse complement strand
CCTGGGTTGCGGGCACATCCCCAGTGGGGAGTGTGCAGGAGGCAGCTAATCGATGTTTCTCTCTCATCGATGTTTCTAACTCTCTATCTCTCTCCCTTCCTCTCTGTAGAAAATCAATAAAATATATAAAAAAAAAAAGTCAAAAAAAAAAACATATCGTCAGGTGAAGATTAAAAAACAAAGCGAACACGGTGCTTTAAAAGGGTAATTGGAAATGACAATTCTTGCTTAACAAATACTATTTCTCCCATTCTTAATTTTAGATGTGTATGAATTTTGTTAAGAATTATACATCTCATCTTGTTCAGAATTATAAAAACAGTTGGCTCTTCAACTTAACATTGTTTCTATTGTGTCTATGTCTTTGATATCTATAAATGGAAATATATTGAAATGAAATCCTAAGAAATAAAGTTGCTTAATTGAAAAAAAAAACAGCTAAGGCGTTATATTTTACTTGAAGACATACTGATGCCCTGACCCAGTCGCTCAGTGGTTAGAGCATCAGCCTTCGGACCGAAGGGTCTCAGGTTTGATTCCTAGTCAAGGACATGTACCTTGGTTGCAGGCTTCCTCCCTGGCCCCCAGGTTGGGGTGCATGTGGGAGGCCACCAATCAAGGTGTCTCTCTCACGTCGGTGTTTCTCTCTCTCCCCCTCCACTCTCTAAAAATCAATGGAAAAAATATCCTCCAGTGAGGATTAACAACAACAGAAAAGACATATTGGTAATAATTCTATATCTACCAGCGCATAAAGTTACTGTTGCTTTTTTCTGAAATAAATTTGGGAAACATAGGTTTCCTACTCATTAGTATTATCCCACATAGATAGAAATAATAAATAATTCAATCTTATGGATGTGCAAATTTCTCTTTGCATTTGCTATTTCAGCGTCACCAAACCCGGAAGTCATCAAGATCAGCTCCATTCCAGACATAGTAACAAAAGTGGACGAGTACTATCGCAAAGGCTACATGGTCGGGGCCGTTCACCCTGTCCTTCAGCCTGTGCGCCAGCGGAGGCCCCTGCCCGCCAGCCACCTGTACCGGGTGGTGCTGTGGCGCCTGAAATTCAGGTGAGCCTGCTGCCCAAGGAGGCGGTCACACTGAGCGAGAAGCTGCTAGCGGGCAGTTTTCTTCGGCTGAAAGAACAGAAAGTTTGAACAACGTGATAGAAATGAAGGATCAGTAGGGGTTTGGGTTTAAGGCACGTTTCCCAGTGGTTAACCAGGGTTGGGGAAGGAAGCTTACATTTCCTCCCTTACGAGGCCTCACTGAGTCTAGAGCCTGCAGACCAACAGGTCCCGGGTGAGGAAGTCCGTGCCAACGGGAAGGGAAGCAGCCTGGAGACCACGTGGAGGCCGACAGGGTAGCCGCAGCTCCAAGTCCTCCGGGGCTGGGCCCGGGTCTCTCAGCATGTTTAACTGCCCTGCGTTGTTCTGTTACAGGGCACAGACACCGTCTCCCTTCTGAAATGGTTACTTCCCAAAGGCCTCCATGCCATGTTCTTACAAACTGGATAGAGCTCTTATCAAATATATATATATATATTGATTTCAGAGAGGAAGGGAGGGGGAGAGAGCAAGAACATCAACGATGAGAGAGAATCATTGATCAGCTGCCTCCTACACGCCCCACGGTGGGGACCAAGCCCGCGGCCCAGGCATGTGCCCTGACCAGGAATTCTGGTTCATAGGTTAACACTCAGCCACTGAGCCACACCAGCTGGGCTTGTCAGCTTTTTAAAAAATATATATATATATAGGAGGTAAAAGCCATTTATTTTATCTTTTTAAACTTTTTGAAATAGTTACTTTCCCAAACAATACTACAACCATTTTTTTGCCAGACTAGCTTGTAAGTTTGAATGTTTTCAAAGACTGTTGCTCCTTCCAGAGATGAAAATAACCAGACCCATTTTCTTTGATTAGCATTCCATTTTTTAAAAAATATATTTTATTGATTTTTTACAGAGAGGAAGGGAGAAAGATAGAGAGTTAGAAACATCGATGAGAGAGGAACACCGATCAGCTGCCTCCTGCACATCTCCCACTGGGGATGTGCCCGCAACCCAAGTACATGCCCTTGACCGGAATCAAACCTGGGACCCTTCAGTCCGCAGTCCAACGCTCTATCCACTGAGCCAAACCGGTTTCGGCTGCATTCCATTTTTTAAAACCACTCTTCAACTATACCAAAACCATCTCAAAGACCGAGGTAAAACCTGTGTTTTCTCTTCCTAGGAAGAGACTAATAATCAACCACCTTAACTCTGAAAGGGCTAAGCAGAGGAGAAAAAATGAAATCAGAAGAAAAGAGGGAAAACATGAAAACTGAAGAAAGTAAACATTTAAAAACTGTTCTAGGTGTGCGTCTAAGGGACACTGTCCTCACTGAGTAACTGCCCCTGGTCCGTGTCCGAGGGGGTGCACGCAGGCGGCAGCCTCATCGGGCATGCCCAAATAAACATGCCACTTACCACACAGTAGGAGCACCTTTCCTACTTACAAACCTTACTAACCATGTATACAGTATTTTTCTCGTTTAGCATTGCTTAAAACAGACTCAGTGGTGCCCTCACAAGGCGAGGACTAAGTAAGGGGGAAAACTCAGAGAAGAAGAAAAAGCAAAAACACGGGTCAACATTGATCTGCATTTGAATGAGATTTTCACTTGTGCTTTTGTGCAGTAACGAGGTCTGCTAGTCATCCCAACTCACTTCTCAGAACATTTGTTAAAACAACAGTCATGAAACTTTTCTTCTATATTAAATTGGAAATTAATATATGAATAAATTTAAATGAATAAAAGTGACTGTGTTTTTCTGGTATTTTTGCCCAAGAAGACAACCATTAGGCTTGAAATGACAAAGCAAAGAAATGATTACTTGGACCTTACTTGTTGCTCATGCATTTTCTCGTGAGCAAATCCACTTAAACTCAGCCATCGGCTTCGGGCTTCTGACCCTGAACTATTCTCTGTTGCAGCCCGAAGCTCTCAGCAGCACCCAGTGGACAGAGACGCCCGCGGCTGGTGATTGAGGAATGTCCTCTAATGCATGAGACGCAAGCAAATGACGTAGCGAAAGAACTGATAGAAAAGGTACTAAGTGTATACATTTTTTTCATGGGATATTGAGACGTCATTGGTATTTCTTCTCCATCAATTTCCTTTCTTGTTTGAAAAAGAACAGGGAAATAATAGGTGACTTATTCTACCATATACCAAATTGTGCAGCGTTAAAAAACATACTTTTTTATGTATAGAAACAGACATGGAGGCCAATGAAACAGATGGAAATGCCAGAAATAAACTTATACACATAGAAGTTTCATAACAAACCTGAGGAAATAAAAGGGGGAGCAACATTACTTAGCAAGTGCCATGGGGAATGTGGGCAGCTGTTCTGTAGGCAGCACATACCACATGTTTCCAATGAGATAAAGAGGTCATTTTTACGTATAAAAATTCTGAAAGAAAATGAAAGAGTAGATGTTGTCAATTATAAATAGACTAGAGGCCCAGTGCATGAAATCCGTGCACAGGGGCTGCGGCGGGGGACGGGGGGGGTGGTCCCTCAGCCCAGCCTGCACCCTCTCCAATCTGGGACCCCTTGGGGGATGTCCAATTGCTGGTTTAGGCCTGATCCCACAGGTGGGGATCACCGTCGGACATCCTTCTCACAATCCAGGACTGCTGGCTCCTAACCGCTCGCCTGCCTGCCTGCCTGCCTGATTATCCCCTAACCGCTTCTGCCTGCCAGCTTGATCACCCTCTAACTGCTCCCCTGCCAGCCTGATTGATGCCTAACTGCTCCCCTGCCAGCCTGATCGCCCCCAACTGCCTTTCCCTGCTGGCCTGATCGCCCCCAACTGCCCTCCCCTGCCACGACCCACCTCCTCTGTTGGGCCCTGCCTCCCTGTGCCCATGGCCATCTTGTGACAGCCATCTTATGACGGTCATCTTGTGACAACATTAGGGCGTGATGCATGAGGGTGTGACGACCACCTAGGCTATTATTAGTATAGATTGAGGACTCTGAAATACTAGGAAAACTAAGCTGAAAACTAAGCTTAAAGAATCCAGATGAACTCTGCAACAAGTGTCCTCTGGGAACCTGGTTTCAGAATCTATATGAAGTGAGTAAAATGCATTAAAGTGGTGTCCAGTCTTGAATGGACACACAGAATCCATGAACAGTGGATACAGAAGGAGGCAGTCACAAAGAGGCATTTGGCCAACAGTTCAACCTAACCGATCATTTTTAGTGTAAATGTAGAAGCTGAGAACAACCGCCACACCAGGATTCACTGAGAAGTTACATTGAAAGTATGAAATCCGGTGTTGGGTGAGCTTTAAGAAAAATCCATATATTGCAACTGGCATTGTAATAACTTAGTACAGTGTTCCTGAATATTAGTTTGGTAATAAAAAGTATAAATCCTGTTTTATTTGGTGACTCAATAAGTTCCTCTGTAGGAATCTATTCCAAGAGATTCATGGAGAAGGGGAAAAGTCATTTCTATACAAAAATATTTTAACAAATAGCGAATAAGAGGCCAAATTCTCAATAATTGGCAAACTGAGGAGGCAGTGGGCCCAACAATACAATAGAACCGTGGTCGGCAAACCGCGGCTCATGAGCCACATGCGGCTCTTTGGCCCCTTGAGTGTGGCTCTTCCACAAAATACCACGTGTGGGGCGCACATGTACAGTGCAATTGAAACTTCGTGGCCCATGCGCAGAAGTCAGTATTTTGTGGAAGAGCCACACTCAAGGGGCCAAAGAGCTGCATGTGGCTCGCAAGCCCCGGTTTGCCGAGCCGCAGTTTGCCGACCACGGCATAGAATATTGATGGTTCCTGAGCGTGGCAACTATATTGACCGGCAGTCTATACAGTATAACCTAATTGAAACTTAAAAAGTAAACACTATGCCTGTTGATTAAAATCAAGAAAAAAACTTACACTTATAAGTATTCTAAACTGATGGGGTTTTACACTGAAGTTTTCTTTTGTGTTGCTTTGGCATACTTGTAAGACTGTAGCTTTTATTTACATGAATAGAACCGAAAAACTAAGACATTTCCTTTGAAGGAAGAAACGGTGGGACTTGCTCACTGTTCCTATGCCTCTGCCTAGGCCAGGGGTGGGCAAACTTTTTGACTCAAGGGCCACAATGGGTTCTTAAACTGGACCGGAGGGCCAGAACAAAAGCATGGATGGAGTGTTTGTGTGAACTAATATAAATTCCAAGTAAACATCATTACATAAAAGGGTACGGTCTTTTTTTTCAATAGTTTTATTCATTTCAAATGGGCGGGATCCGGCCCGCGGGCCATAGTTTGCCCACGGCTGGCCTAGGCTGTGAGTGACTGTGTGTACGAGCAGCAGTAGCTTGTGCACAGCCAGGACAGCTGCCGCTGATGTCCCCACGTCTGTGCAAGTCACCAGCACTCAATACGGCTTTTCAGGAACAGGCTGGAGACTAGTTTTTTTTTTTTTTAATATATTTTATTGACTTTTCACAGAGAGGAAGGGAGAGAGATAGAGAGTTAGAAATATCGATGGGAGAGAAACATCGATCAGCTGCCTCCTGCACATCTCCTAATGGGGATGTGCCCGCAACCCAGGTACATGCCCTTGACCGGAATCGAACCCGGGACCCTTCAGTCCGCAGGCCGACGCTCTATCCACTGAGCCAAACCGCTTTCGGCTGGAGACTAGACTTTTATAAACGACGTACACATGCTGTTTACTACTACTATTCTGGGAACTTTTTTTTTCTGGGGGTAAATCCACTCCAGAAAACTTCTGTTGAAAACAAGAAGATAACGACTAGTTCGGTCTCAATGGATCGCGTCAGAGCTCTTGTTTTGCATCCGACTTCCTGGAGACAGTTAAAGGCCCACTTACACAGGAAAGTGCCGTTATTCCAGCAGTTAGAGGAACGGTTATTTCAGAAAGAGAGTCGCTTCAGGAAACGCGCATGGGACATGGAGCATCGCCATGTGCGCACAGGAGCAGCGGGTGAGCGCCAGGCGTCAGCTTTGAACGGCCGCCTTGCAGAAAGAGTCGGTTGTTGAACAGCTAGATTTTAAGTCATTTTAACATTATAGCAATGTTTGCTCTGTTTTTAAAAGTAGGTTCACAAGTGTTTTTTCCCCAGGGTTGTTAAATAAAAATAACATTGGAAAACATCGATCTTCCAACTTAAAAATGGAAAACACTAATTAACAGTCTATTTGTTACCAGACTTTTCCAGATGAAACTTTCTAGTAATAGGAAAAGGTTTCTTCACTTTTTCACCCAAATCAACGTATAAGGCTCGAGAAAGCACTGGCGGTCACTGTACCGTTTCCCCCTGCAGGGTGCTCCCCCCCCCTCGCCCCCCCAGGCCCTGGTGTGAAGCACAGCTGTGATGATGTCCAGGCTTCGAGCACAGTCACACCGTCAGTGCTAATTTACAGGGGTCAGTCGATGGCACTGTGTCCACAGAGTCCTTTGTCCAGCTCGCACAGCCACACGTCCTGCTCCACCGTCTTCTCCTTCAGCGGGAGCGACAGGACAGGCGCCCTCTCTTTTTTTAATTTTTTAAAAAATATATTTTATTGATTTTTTTACCGAGAGGAAGGGAGAGGGATAGAGAGAAACATCAATGAGAGAGAAACATCCATCAGCTGCCTCCTGCACACTCCCCAATGGGGATGTGCCCGCAACCAAGGCACATGCCCTTGACCGGAATCGAACCTGGGACCCTTCAGTCCACAGGCCGACGCTCCATCCACTGAGCCAAACTGGCCAGGGCCAGGCGCCCTCTCTAATGGACACTGCCCTCTGGGTTAGCCCCCTTCTTCCTGCCATTTCGTTTCTGACTCTAGATGTCCACAGTTGCAGCCTCCATCATGACTTACCCGTCCTCTCCCAGGTAACGTTTAAAACCTTTCATGTATCCCTGGCTGGTATGGCTCAGTGGACAGAGCGTCGGCCTGTGGACTGAAGGGTTCAGTTGGATTCCAGTCAAGGGCCTATGCCTGGGTTGTGGGCTCAAGCCTCAGTAGGGGGCGTGCAGGAGGCAGCCAATCAGTGATTCTCTCTCATCATTGATGTTTCTATCTCTCTCTCCCTCTCCCTTTCTCTCTAAAATCAATAAATATATACATAAAAAAATAAAATAAAACCGTAATGTACATATTTAGACCAGTGATCACATAAAAGAGGTTGCTCTTTCTTTAAATTATTTAACAAGTACAGGGCACCTATAGGTACAAAGCATTACAATACAAAGATAAATAAGACTCATCCTGCTCTCAACATAATTGCCAGTCACACCTTGGGGGCCGGGAAGAGACACGGGCACAAAAGGAACAGAGAAATGCCCTCACCGGTTTGGCTCAGTGGATAGAGCATCAGCCTGCGGACTGAAGGGTCCTGGGTTCGATTCCGGTCAAGGGCATGTACCTTGGTTGCAGGCACATCCCCAGCAGGGTTGTGCAGGAGGCAGCTGATCGATGTTTCTCTCTCATCAATGTTTCTAACTCTCTATCCCCCTCCCTTCCTCTCTGTAAAAAAATCTATAAAATATATTTTAAAAAAAAATAAAAGGAACAGAGAAATGAAGCGCAGGCAGAGGAAGGAGAAGTGCTTTGAAACGGCCACTCGTGTCTGAATGTGTCACTGGGGTCATGCCACGGGCTTCTGGCCCCGTTCTGGCCCTGACAGAGGAATGTCAGCGTGCTCCTTGGCCCAGGCGGGCGGCAGTGGCACCCGGTGCACGCAGTCAGAAAGCTGCCTCAGGCAGGCAGTGTGAACTGGGTTTATGCATCACACACACGTGGCCAAGAATCTGCCTGTTAACATTTTTCTTCCCCACATCAAACAACGAGTTGTCAAATGTTATTTTTGAACAACTGTATATTTGTTTTGTTTTTTGATGAATGTCTTCTGTATTCATTAAGATGTGTTTGGTAATGTTCTTTTTGAGGCTTTCTCAGAATAGTTTTTCATTTTGCCTCAACTAGAGAGACCACGGTTACCAGGTCTGCAGAAATCATGCTATGGAATGACAAGCTCTTCCCAAAGGGTAACCTTTTAAAGAAAAACAGGACTCCTGCTTGCACCCTTTCTAACTGCCTGAACTGTTCGAAGAAGTCACGTTCACAGTGTGGCACAGTCTCGGGAGTAGCGCCCTATCACAGGTTGCTGGTTTGTTCATGAATAAGTCTTTAGTCACCAGCAACTGCACTCCCTGTGCTAATTTCCTTAATGAGCCTACAGGAAATTGATTACTTGGCAATCAGTTGACATGAAATTCCTATGTTGTCCCACCATCTCTTTTGAAACCTCAGATCAATGAAGCTTCTAAGCGAGGACGGAGGTTCGTGGGGCTCCTGGCCCAGCAATCCGCGCCGTTCTGCAACGGGACCGACCTGGACGGAGCCGGAGAGCCCGCCCTGCCGGGGCGCCACTCCTGCGAGGACAGCGGGAGAGGCTGGAGTGAAGGCCCCCTGGGCGGGCAGCCCTCGGAGAGTGGGGCGGAGGGAGAGCTCCACCCCGAGAGCGGGCAAGGCCAAAGGGAGCCGCACGACAGCCCCAGGTCCTCCGAGGCAACAAGGGGAGAAGGTAATAGACCAGAGGAGTAGAGACTGGACATCTGTTGGGTTAAACTTAGCAAAATAGGTTGTTGGTTCTGTTTGTTAATTCTCACCTAAGGATATTTTTCCCATTGATTTTTTTTTTTGAGAGAGAGAGAGAGAGAGAGAGAAACATTGATGTGAGAGAGGCACATCGATTGGTTGCCTCTTGCATGGGCCCCAACCAGGGCCAGAGATCGAACCCACAACCCTGCAGTGCGAGGGCCAGTGCTCCAACCACTGAGCAAGGCTGTCCAGGGCTAACAAAGTAAGTTTTTTAGGCGAAGTAAGTTCCTAAAGGTTACGGGGACGACATAAACGAATATAAACTCATCTTATTCCTTAACATTATTACAGTCAGAAGTAAGGCAGGACAGTTGTCCAAACAGCGTCTCTGGCGGGTCTGACAGTGCCGCCCACGTAAGGACCCTGTGTGTTGAACACTGCCTTCCAGTTAGTCCCTCACCAGCTCCCCAGGAAGCGAGGCTGTGCCTGAGCCGAGAGAGCGATTCTCTGAAGAAAGCTGCTCTGACTTGGGAGTGCCCTTGTCAGCAGCGTGAGGATTTTCGTTGGGGCCTTTCCCATTGCGTGGGTGGCGTTCACCCCTGAAGCTCATCCCTTTCTTTGTCATCACTTAGAAGATGAAAATGGCACATCATGGTGAAACAATTCCTGGAACAATAGTGCCCGCACCCTAAAATATCTTTAAACCTTCGTTTTACTGTCTCAGCCAACTGGCAAGTCTTTTGGGGAAACGGAGACTCTGTTTTTGGACTGTTCAACGTTTTCTGGCACCTTCCCAGGCATGTTGGAAAAAGCAGATTAGAGCCCTAGCCGGTGTGCTCAGTGGATAGAGCATCAGCCTGCAGACGGAAGGGTCCCAGGTTCGATTCCGGTCAAGGGCACATGCCTTGGTTGTGGGCTCAATCCCCATTAGGGGGCGTGCAGGAGGCAGCCAATCAATGGT
>NW_006293349.1:7624742-7628687 GCF_000327345.1 Myotis davidii | reverse complement strand
TCTCTAAAAGATCAATGGAAAAATATTTAACAAAAAAAAGGCACTATTTAAGAAAATCAAAGACTGTGTAAGACCTTAGGGTTAGGGGTATGCTTAACTTCTGGGATGAGAATAGGACTGCCTTCCTTATGGGCCGGGGTTGTGAGAAGTAAGGAGGGGAAGTCTGCCAAGTGCTGAGCCCAGGACCTGGCTGTGTAAACCCTGCACCAAGTTAGCTGCTGGGACGTGACCCTTTCATCAGTGTTGGTGCTGCAGCTGCTCACAGTGTGACAGGACGTCCTGGGTGATGTGTGGCTGAGATGTGCTGAAATCCCGTACCTGACAAACACCCACTGGACCCCGGTCAGTGCCATCTCCTTTACAAAACCGGGAGCATTTCCCACTCCCCCACTCACCCATCCCCCGCCACCACCCTGCCCTTTCCACCGGTCCCCCGCTCACCACCACGCCGGCTTCCTGCCGCGTGAAACACTCGGGCGTGTAAGAGGGAGCGAGCGGTGGGGCTGTGGTCAGGATGCTGCTCACGTCCACCCACTGCTGCCCTTCAGCTGCTGGTGCCCACCCTCCCCTTGGTTAGATGTCTGTTTCCAGGTCTTTAAGTTCTAAACCAGGAGGCTCCCTACTTAATGTGTGTCCACCTTTAGATCCCACCTTCTAAACGGCTTGTTTTTAAGTCGTATCGCTCCTAATAACTTTCTGCGGCAGGGGCTCTTAGAACCACTGAGTGGGGGTGGGGCGGTGGGGGAGCAGGTACCTACAAAAGACCCCTTAGAGAACCGGATGAAATTCATGAGACTCAACCCAGAAAAACGCACACAACACACACACCCAAGTCCTGGTGTCTGTACCGCACGCGGTGGTAGACTTTCTAACACAGTCACAGGTGTGGGGCCGTTGGCCACCCAAAGGAAGAATTTGCCAACTTACAGTAAAGGATAAGGCACGACCCAGCAATTCCATGTCTGAGTACGGGTTCCAGGGTGGCTCCCACACGTGTCCAAGGAGACATGAGTAATAATTGTAGTAACAAAAATTTGGAAGCAGTGCATGTGTCCACCAATGGAGAACAGTAGACTGGAATACTGTGTGAGCTACATGACTAAGACCTATGAAGTGTTAACTATACTTCAAAAGCGTAATATTGAACAAGAAAATCAATTTAAAGGTTGGCTTGTATAGCATGATGCCATTTTTTAGAAGTTTTTTAACTGTAAAACATTGTATATCATCTGTGGGCATATAAATTTATATTAAAAGAATAAAAGCTTGCATGAGAGTGGTAAACACCAAGTTCATTATAGTAGCTATTTCTGGAGCATGGGATAAGGGAAGATTACATAGTGAGCCTCAACTATTTCCGTCTCTCAACCCCTTAAAAAAGTCTGCAGCAAACATGGCACAATGTTAAATTTGATAAAGTTGAGTGGTAGGTAATTCTGTTATCCTCTACTAGAGGCTCAGTGCATGAAATTTCGTGCACTGGGAGGGGTCCCTCAGCCTGGCCTGCCCCCTCTCACAGTCCAGGAGCCCTCAGGGGATGTCCACCAGCCTTGAAGGCAGGAAAAGGTCTCGCCACCACCACGGCATGCGCCAGCCGTGAGCCGGGCTTCTGGCAGAGTGGTGCTCCCCATGTGGGAGCGCACTGACCATCAGGGGGCAGCTCCTGCATTGAGCGTCTGCCCCCTGGTGGTCAGTGCACGTCATGGCGACCAGTCATTCTGACATTCGGTCGATTTGCATATTAGCCTTTTATTATATAGGATGCTTGTTATGTGCTTGAAATAGCTTGTGATTAATAAAAAACATTTTAAGAATCTTTTCAGTGAAATTATAGCTCTTCCCTCTCTTCCTTCTGAATGCCTATCCTCAGATAACAAGTTGTATATAGTCTTCAACGTGTTTGATGACGAGTCCACCGGCTGGACCTACCAGGAGGGCGTCCTGTCCATGAAAGTCACCAGGAAAGGACCTGTCATTAGCACTCTGGATGCTGATTGGCTGGAGTTAACAACTTTCTACTATAAGCAAGGCTTGTCTTTAATTGACTCTTTTGTGTGCTGGGAAACCCCTAGAGGTAAGTTTTCAGTTGTGATGATGTCTTTAAAAACTGACCTTATGTTAGAGTGGGTGGAAATGTGTTTGCCTCCCAAGATCTGTGGCTAAAAGGACAGATGTTATCCCTGAGGAAATAGATTCCAGTCCTTACACGGCTCTGTCATTTTAATGTGAAAGCTTCACCATCCCGGTGGGAGAAGTTAACGTGATGTTTGCTGTTGGGTTGTCACTGTCAGGACTAGACAGACCTCCAGCAACCCAACTGGGGGCTGACGACGGCATTTGAGAATTACTGTCCAAACGGAGGACACTATCCCAATGTGGACACTACCTACCGGATTCTTTCTCTACTTTGTCTTGAAAAGTAACTTTTGCTTCAGAAAATGATATTGATCTGATGTTCCTGTCTGCCTTCCCCCATCGTTCATCTGTCTCTAGCCTTCCTCTTTTAGTTACAAAGGAATCTGTAGTCATCCATCTACATCACAAAAACAACAAAGAAACAAACAGAACTCCAAAAATGACTTTCTAGGAAAGTGTTTTTAAAAAGAGATTAGCGCTAAAATAAAAGAAAAATAGACATTAAGGCCCTAACCGGTTTGGCTCAGTGGATAGAGCGTCGGCCTGCGGACTCAAGGGTCCCAGGTTTGATTCCGGTCAAGGGCATGTACCTTGGTTGCGGGTACATACCCAGTAGGGAGTGTGCAGGAGGCAGCTGATCGATGTTTCTCTCTCATCGATGTTTCTAACTCTCTATCCCTCTCCCTTCCTCTCTGTAAAAAAATCAATAAAATATATTTTTTAAAAAAAGAAAAATAGACATTAAGGAAGCTGGAAACATGGAAGGATGGAGGCCATGAAAACCAGAAGAGGGCCGGCCCATGTGGCTCAGTGGTTGAGTGTCGACCTAGCACCAGGAGGTCACAGTTCGATTCTGGTCAGGGCACATGCCCGGGTAGTGGACTCGATCCCCAGCAGGGAGGTGTGCAGGAGGCAGCCGATCAATGTTGATGTTTCTCTCTCATCCATGTTTCTCTCTCTCTCTTCCTCTTCCTTCCTCTCTCTCTAAAATCAATAAAAACATTTTTTTAAATGAAAAACAGAATAACTGTGGACCCTAACTCAATGAGGTTAGAGAAAAGAATGAAGAAGTAAATAAGATGAGACCTCAGTAAACCTTATTACCATTAAATCAGTGCAGTGATGACTTCACCGATACAACTGAAGGCTTTGGATGAATATTTTGAGTTATCGAGAGTCACATGTTCCAGCGGACCCTTCTAACCAGAAACCAGGATTCAGGCCCGAGCCCACGGCAGCCCCAGAAGTGCGGCCGCCTGCGGAGCGCTGGGCAGAGCAGCTGCTCAAGGAAGACTTTTTGGTTCTTGGAAACTTCTTCCAAGTTGGTCTAAGAGGAAGAACATGGGCTTTAAGATCAGACAGGCCAGTTTAAATCCGATCTCCTCCCCTGAGTAGCTGTGCGATGATGCTCTCTACTTATAGCTGTGGGATCTGAAGAAGGTAGTTGAGCCCCGTTTCTTCGAAGGGGGATAAAAATAGTCTTACTTTAACCCATAGAAACAGAGACGGAAGGGAAGGCTACCAGAAGGGAGCGGGGGGGGGAGTGAAGGGGAAATGGTCAATAGCTCTGTGATGGGTTTGAGCGGGGTCAGATGGTCACTAGGATTGGGGGGGTGATCACACTGTAAGACATAAACATGTCCAATCGCTGTATTGCATACCTGAAACTAACATAACCCGTATAAGATTGTATGCCAACTGTACTTAAATCAACTAATGAAAACTTAAAAAAATACTCCCACTTGATCATTGTGAGGATTCCATAAGCTACAGCGTGTGCACAGGGACGCCCCGGTGCCCGCTCGCCCT
>NW_006293349.1:7623077-7624632 GCF_000327345.1 Myotis davidii | reverse complement strand
GCTCCCAGGCTATTTAGAGATCCTGGGGGTGGGGGTGGGGGTGGGAGGACATTTTCCACCCCACCCCACCCCGCAGCCCCTGGGTGCGTCACCCTGGGAGCAGCCGGGAGCTGCAGGGGGTGGTGACCAAGGACCAGGGCCTGTGTGACTCTGAGCAGCAGGGCAGGAGGGAGCAGGGCTGGGCTGGTGGCTTTGTTGGGGCGACAGGGGAGCCCCGGGACAGGGCACCTTTCCTTCGTCCGCTTCCACCCTCTTCCAGAATACCGTCAGGGGTCAGCCCACCACGGGAATGAGGTGCAAAGCACGTGGCTCGGGAATGGAAATGCCCCCCCACAGCTGGCATTTCATGAAACCCTTCCTCCAGTCAGAGAGGGACCAGGAACTTCACAAGGTTTCCCCGCGGGCGGCGGGGGGAGTTTTTTTTTCCTGCGGCCGAGGGTTCCCACTGCCAGGCCCTGCACCCAGGCCCAGTGCTGTGGGCTCTGCCAGCGTCCTCAGCTGGGCCCCCGCACACTCTGGGGGGACACACCGGTGGGGTAACACCCCCAGATGGACCCAGGAGCGCCAACCACTGCACCAACAGACACAGGCACTTGGTCCTCCGGAGAGAGGCTCTGCGGGCAGCGCCATGGGGTGAGACGGCAGCTTTACTGACTGGTACCCCTGCCCCCCCCCCACGTACATACACACACGCACACACACGCACACTCCCCATCGTCCTCCGAGCACAGCCTCCTCCCAGCTTTAGCACCACCCGCACCTTCAGACTACAGCTCCGTCTGGATGGATCCCGTTGGCCTCCCTCGGAACCCAGTGCCCCCTTCGCCCTGTGGAAAGGCTCGCGTGGAATCGGGGGATGTGTCAGGACGAGGAGCGGGGTAGACACTGCCACGTGGATTTACTCACTTCACACACGTGTGTGCCAGGCCCCGGGCTCACGATGACGAGGACAGGGACGCCCTCCCTGCTCTCGCGGAGCCGGCCACGCGGCGTCCGGCAGACACGGGTGTCCAACAAAGAGCCTGACTTTCCTAATCGAGCAAAGTGCTGTCACGGGGCCCGGCAGGGGTGGTGATGAGAGTGCAGGGCAGAGCCGCGTGGAGGGTCAGGAGTCTGTAACCGCCCACTAGACGGAAGGCTGGGAGGGAGCGAGCTCTAGGGCGGGAGAGAGGAGCTGGGGAGGCCTGTCGCTGGGGAGAACGGTGCACACGGGGTGGGAGAGGTGAGCACGGCCCCTCCTCTCAGAGTCTACGCATGCATACCTCCTACGTGCCTACTGTGTGCCTACTGTGTGCCAGCACTGCTCTCAGCAGTTCCCACGCACTAACTCAGGTCGCTCCCACAGCAGCGCTGTGAGCTAGGTCTGCATGCTCCCCTCTTACAGATGAGGAAGCTGAGGCACAGAGCTCTGCGTGTGCTCCTCACACAGCTAGACACGGGGGTACCAGCGTGGAGTGGGTGCTCTTAGGCATTTGCCATCCGGTCAGGACTTTTATTCCAAGTCATCCACTGGACATGGAAGGGAGGAGTCTGGCCTGAGGTGCATCTGGAAGAA
>NW_006293349.1:7615475-7623039 GCF_000327345.1 Myotis davidii | reverse complement strand
ACAGGGGGTGGGCGGGAGCAGGCGTGGGAGCTGCTGGCGTGACGGCAGGGAGGGGCGGTGGGGTGAGGGCGGAGACAGGCTGGCATTCCTTCCGGAGACAGAGCTCCTGAAGGAAACACAGTCCCCATGGGCTTGCCCGCCACCGACCCTGCCCTGGGCCCACCGCCCTCAGGTTAAGGCCCACAGTGACACGTGCACTGAAAAGACGACCGTGGAATGTTCCCGTCCAGCCAGACGTGGCATCGACCTGTAGCTGAACTGAATGTGTCAGATCCTGTCCCGACACGTAGCCTCTTCCCTGGGACCTTTTAAGCGTGTGCTTCTCCATCCGGGGCCCCTGGGGTGTGGCCTGTGCCAGGGGGTACAGAGTTCACAGGTGAACCTCCTCCCGCGTGTCCTCAGAAGGGGCAGAAGGGGCCATTTCCTTACACCGTATGGACATGCGGGATAGGACGCCAGGTGTGCATCCACCTCGGACTGCGCCTGGGCCCACCCTTCCTCCATACAGTGTACGTTCCGTTGCTACGGGTGGCACTGGCTTCCGAGAGGGTTTTTTGAGAAGCGGCGGGTCAGGGCTTTGTGCCTTTTCATATCAGGCACACGGAGAAGATGGTCATACTGCCGGGCACACGGCCCAGGTGGAGACAGCTGCTCGGCGGCAGGCGGCGCCCCAGGTCTTGGCGCACCTGGGCCCCGTTCTCTCTCTCAAACTAAAAGAAACGTACAGGTACGGGGAACCCTGGTACCAGGAACAAGAAAACAGAGGCAGAGCCACAAAACCCACGGTTCTCACGCCACAGAATCCCCGAGGAGGCAGATCGCAAATAACTACATTGTTATCGAAGCATATCATTATTCTTAAAATGCATGCCCCCGTTCTAACTAAAGGACTTAGGACATAGCCATTTCTTATGGTGGTTAGTGATGCCCTGAACCTACAATCAGAAAGAGACTTAGCTTTGGCTAACTGCGACTCGGCAAACCGCGACTTGCAAGCCACATGCGGCTCTTTGGCCCCTTGAGTGTGGCTCTTCCACAAAATACCAACTTCTGTGCACGGGCCACAAAGTTTCAGCCGCACTGTACGTGCACACCCGCACGTGGTGTATTGTGGAAGAGCCACACTCAAGGGTCCAAAGAGCTGCATATGGCTCGCGAGCCGCGGTTTGCCGACCACGGGGCTAAGTGGATAGAGCCTTGGCCTGGGGACTAAAGGGTCCCAGGTTCGATTCCAATCAAGGGCACATGTCTCAATCTCCAGTAGGGGGCGTGCAGGAGGCAGCTGATCAATGATTCTCTCTCATCATTAATGTTTCTATCTCTCCTCCCTTCCTCTCTGAAATCAATAACAATATATTTAAAAAAAGAAAGAGACTTGATTCTTCTGGTCACTTTGGTGTGACAAAGGTCAGGTACATTTAAAAGGAAATAGGAAATAGGGCATCTGCTGTCCTTAGAAAACCATGTCCAATGAGTTAAACTTCCTGGACGCCACTCGGACAGCATAAGTTCTTCATGGCGGTCTGTCTTAACTGTCAGCGATGTGCGAATGATGGCACCATGATCTCCTCTTAGGGTGGAGAAGCCTGTTCATAAAAACTAAAACTACAAATCACACGGAAAGCATTCTTGCCTCGTTTGTATTTAAGTTGAGCAGAGCACTGAGAGCTTCGCAGGCCTTTGTTACTTGGACAACTGTCAGCCAGGCCAGCGTGGAGGTGACCCTGCGCCCCAGGAAAACCACATTGTTCAACCCACATGTGACCGTGGGAAAACCGTCTGCGATTGCAGAATTGGAGACAAAAGAACACCCATAAAATCAGTTTAGCTCTGGCCAGACGGTCATTGTCAGCCGTTCAAGGAAAGGTCTCCCTGGAAACTTCCTGCCCAGCAGGCGTCCTTTCGACAATGACTTCTGTTTAGGACCTTCCTGTCACCGTTCATTTTTTTTTCAAGCATCACTGAAGTAAAGCATCGTTCCATGTTTGCACTTCTGACGTCACCTTGCCTCACATTCGTGTTACTGTCCCACCGGTACATGTCAAGCCTAATAGTGCTGCTGCTTCTCTCAAGAGTAGAACTAACATGCAGACAACCTACAGACCAGAAACCACGATTCAAGGCGCAGTTTCTTTCCGGGTGCTCCTTGGGTGTAGGAAATCGGCTGGCCTCTCCGTGTAGGATATTACTTTATCTTGTTTGGGTTATCATCGTTTTTATGTTCACAGTTTGATTTTAACGGGCTGACGCATAAAACTGTCTTGACCAAGGGTCCTCAAACTACGGCCCGCGGGCCACATGCAAATACAAATATTGTCTTTGTTCCCGTTGTGTTTTTTTACTTCAAAATAAGATATGTGCAGTGTGCATAGGAATTTGTTCAGAGTTTTTTTTAAAAACTGTAGTCCGGCCCTCCAACGGTCTGAGGGACAGTGAACTGGCCCCCTGTTTAAAAAGTTTGAGGACCCCTGGTCTTGACCTTCGCAACAAAAATGTAACCTTCAGAGAGGAGGAGGGGGTTGCTGATGGAGCCACAACAAATGTTTACAAAGGGACCTGCTTGCCTTTCTGCTTCCTACGAGGGTTATTTAAGGACGGGGACGCTCTTAAGAAACACTTCGTATTTGCAGCTCTTCTCAGCTGTATCCTCTTCCTCGCAGGGGACCACGTGCCTAAAGCTCTGGGCGGGTTCTTCATCTACGAAGAGGAAGGCTCCGGGGTGCCAGGGTCTGGCCGAACAGGAAACGATGCCATCGTGGTGGAGCAATGGACTGTTATCGAGGTAAGCTGCCGTTGGCTGACAATTCGGCTTTACTTTCATATTTAGTTATATATACTTTTTAAACGTCTTATTGATTTTTTACAGAGAGGAAGGGAGAGGGATAGAGAGTTAGAAACATTGATGAGAGAGAATCATCGATCAGCTGCCTCCTGCACGCCCCACACTGGGGATCGAGCCCACAGCTGGGGCATGTGCCCTGACTGGGAATCGAACCGTGACCTCCTGGTTCATAGGTCGACGCTCCACCACAGAGCCATGCCGGCCGGGCTCGTTTTATATGATGTTAACGGCCTTCACCGCCTCACACAGTGAGCCCCTCCCGCTGTCTGAGCAGCCTTCAGACGCAGGAGCAAACCGCAAACCTCTCTCCGCTGGGGGAGCAGTGCCTGTGACGCCCAACTTGTGATAAGACAGCAAAACAATGACCTGTGCATGAAGGGCAGCGAGTTCCCCAAGACCGGCCCTCGAGCCCACAGAGTCCCCGCCCGAGGCTCTCTATGCAATGCCGGCACCTGGGTGAACGTGAACAAACTCCGACGGTAGCTGGCATTTGTCTCCAGCAACCAAGGGACCTGGTTTCTGACCTGTGACCTCTCAAAGGCAAAGGCATCCGAACGAAAGGTGTTCTCTCCCAGCAGCCGAACGCCCACGCTGCCTCCTAACCAGGGAGGCCTGGCTGCCGTGTGCCCTTGATTCACAGCCCGCCCGCCCGAGGGGGACAGGCCGAATTCAGGCATATCGTGTGGGCCCGCAGCCCTAGGCCCCTGGTCGGCAAACTGCGGCTCGCGAGCCACATGCAGCTCTTTGGCCCCTTGAGTGTGGCTCTTCCTCAGCCTTAGGAGTACCCTCATTAAGTTAATAACAACGTACCTACCTATATAGTTTAAGTTTAAAAAATTTGGCTCTCAAAAGAAATTTCAATCATACTGTTGATGTTTGGCCCTGTTGACTGAGTTTGCCGACCACTGCGCTAGGCCCTCGCTGGCGGGCTCTTTTGTGGACGCGTTTGCCGCTCTGGCCTCACCAAGGGCGGAGACGTAGCCCATGTGGCCAGGAAGCCAGAAACCCAGTGAGAGGAGGGGACAGGACTGGGGGGAAGAGGAAAAGCACCACATAAAAATCCATTCCAGCTTTAAGCTCAAAATCCATCAAAACCCATGGCAAGCCCCTCTCACCTTTCACTCCCGGCCACACTCTCCGCTCTGGTCCTCAGTCCGGGCCCCACACGCGTGTTTCTGCACGTGAGGCCTGCGGATTGCCAGGATCCAGCTCACCTGGGAGCTCATTTAAAACGCAGGTTCCCACTCCCCACCCCCATTAGTGTTGGAGGCCAGACCAGGCCCAGGGAATGGGACCCAGGAAAGCCCAAATTCTAGGGAGCAGCCAGAGGCCCTGACGCATCCCCAACCCCGCGCCAGTGTCTCCACTGAGCCAGGGTTCGAGGCAGCAGGAAGCAGAGCATAAGGCCAGGAAGCCGGCACCAGCGAAAGTGAACTTGCTGGAAGGGGAACACCCATCAGAACGCCTGCGCCCTGGCCACTGGCCAAGCTCGCAGGGGGCCAGCCGTGGACCTGAGCTCTTGTTGTCACGCAGGGCTGCGAGATCAAGACGGACTACGCGCCCCTGCTGCACACGCTGGCGGAGTTTGGGTGGCTCCTGACAAGCGTGCTGCCGACACCTATCCTGAGACATGACAGGTAACGCCTCCTCTCCTCGCACTCTCTCTTCTCATTCTAAATTAGAGTTCTGTGTCAGCTAACTCCATTTAAGAAATCCCTATGCAATGCCTCCAGAAAGCATTCCCTGAACTTTTCATCTCATTTCACGGCCTTGGAGATGAGCAGATCTAATCCCCTGGTGTCAGGTGTGTACCAGCGGCTCTGCCTCCTCCCGAGGGCACACGAGTTCAGGCCGGCTCGCCAGGGTGGCCAGGGCAGGGACCGGAGCCTGCCTCCCAGCCCCGCACGGCTTTGGCACCCCTTGGAAGGCCACACTCCCTTTTCCCACTCAGGGTGCTGGTTGGTTCTTCCCCAGAGTGAACACTGAGTTGACATAAATCTGCAGACGGAGAAGCACAGCACACGCTGTAGGGCCCCTCGTCCTGCCTTTCTGCTCTGCCCGTGCAAAGCTGCCCTCACCCAGCACACAGCTGGGGCTAGGACTGCAGAACCCTGGAGGCCAGCATGGAGGAGGAGGCGCTTCTGCCTCCATTCGTCCCGCAGTGGGATGGGTTAGTTTTCCCCTGGAGCACTAGCTTGTTAGCTGTTCAAACAAGTGCCCACCTTAGGATGTTAGAGCCAAAATGCCATCACTTCACTGATACCAACTTGTCCTTTTCTCCTTTTACTAATTTTCCCTATTTCCCGGGAAGAAAAAAATGAATTGTACTCTTTTTTTTTGTTTGAGAGCGAGAGAGAGAGACCTGTTAAGTCCTCTGTGTAACGTGCTTTCCTGTCCCTGAACTCGGAGATGTGCCCTCCGCCCTATTTGGCATCGAGAAAGTGACTGACCTGCTTGGCCAGCGGCTACCTGCAGGGGCCGCACTGCACCTGGGCCGGGCTGTCCTGAGCGAGGCCACCCCCTCCCACCTCCCAGCCTCCTGTGTCTCTGGTGTTCCCAGCTTAGCAGCGCACCCGCGTCCCAGGTCCCCCACCCTTGAAAGGCATTTGACTGACGTGGCTTTATAACACAGCCAGCCCTTCCTCGGGTGAGGAGAGGGATAGAGGTGGATTCAGGGTGAGCCAGCTCCAGCTTTGAGAGGGGGATTAGAAGTAATCAGAGCAATTCACCTGCTTGTCTTCTCAGAGATTCGTTGGTAACGTCTCAACTTGTGAGTGGCAGCTCCCCGGAGCATTATTTCCCATCTTTCCAAACGCGGTGCCATGCCTGTCAGATCGCAGGACGGCAGTAATTCTCAGGACTCTGTCTTCGAGCCCAGCAGCCTGAGTCACTGGGGAGCCCGCCCAGTGGGCCGCCAGGAGCTGGTTACGCTTACATCCCACACATGACCAGGCACTAGCTGACTTACGTTAGTCAGGGAAGGGCCAGGGCCATAGGATGCACTTGTCTGTGGCAACTAGTGAACAAAGCAAACTGACCAAGTGGAGACAGACTTGGGGTACAGAGAGCACACTGCCAGCTGTCCGAGGGGAGGGGGCTGGGGGCTGGGTCAGGAGAGTGGAGGGATTAAGCGAAGAAAAGAAAAAGACTCGTGGACACAGACAACAGTATGGTGAATGCCAGAGGGAAGGGGTGGGGGCAGGTAGAGAGGTCGTAAAGGGCGGGTAATGGTGATGGAAGGGGATTCGACTTGGGATGAAGAACACACAGTACAGTGCACATCTCATTAACCAATGTCACCCCAATAAGTTCAACAAGAACATAAAAAGCAAAGAATCGATCAGTGAGTGAAAAGATTTCTATATGAAGGCGCTTGTAGCTGGTGCAGCCCACGTTCCGTACATAACCAGGGGTTTGCATTCGGCTTGGGCCAGCTCGGGGTTGTGTATTGTGTGGTGTGATATAGTCCCTAGTCAAGGGCTCTGGAGTACTTTGGTCTATAAGTTCCACAGTCGTATTAAAAATAAGAGAGCGTAGAGGGGAGGGGGTGTGGAGCAGGGTGCAAAGGTAAAGGGATTCAACAACAAAAAGTACGGAGACGGGTAACAGTGTGGCGACAGAGGTGCATGGGGGTGGGCGAGGCGGAAGTAGTGAAGGGGGGATGAATGGGAAGGAGGGAGACTTGATTTTGGGTGCCGAGTGCTGGAGGCAGTGGGCAGATGATGTTTTATTGAACTGTACAGTTGAATCTGTACGGTTTTATTCACCAAAGTCACCCCAATCAATTCAATAAGAAAACAAAATAGGTTTATAAAAAATAAATAAATAAGAGAGCGTACAGACTGTCACAGTTAGATGGAACCCTTGAGTAGTAATGAGGTTAAAAGGCAGAGTCACCCGTTGGCAGAGCCCCAGTCAGGAATCTGCTGTTGACCCGGATAGAGGCAGCAGAAAAATGTATTTTAACAGCAGTCGCCCTTACGCAACAAGATACACTACAACCCCCAGGGCCAACTGTGCTTCCGGGTGCCAGGAACATCTTGCAATGTCATCTACTTTGCTCCTTTGTGTTTAGTAAGTGGCTGCAAGGCGGACAATCTAGGATCAAGGTAAAGGTTCGCTGGGATATGATCACAAAGATTTCGGGTAAAACCTGCTCATCCTCTGCCTTTTGGGTCCCGTCCAATGTGCTGTCCCGGTGCCTGTCACGTGCTGGTCTTCGCTCCGCGGGGCCACACAGACAGCACTGACTGTTGGCCGTGTCATCTTCACAGAACGAAAAATACTACGTGCAGTTCAACTCGGTCCAGGGGGGCGATAGAGCCTGGAAGAGTTTAGTCTCTGAATCTAGAAGAATGGTCCAGGCTTTGAGCTTAAGGAATCGCTTCTTTTTTGTGCATTGACTGGGGATCAAACCCACACCCTTAGCGTAAGGGGACGACTCTATCCAGCTGATCCCTCCGGCCAGAGCTAAACAAATCTCATTGCAATTACAGCATCACCAGGAAGGAGCTCTATGACACTCATTTTTTTTCTTTTTTAAATATATATATACTAGAGGCCCAGTGCACAAAACTTTGTGCACTCGGGGGAAGGGGGGTCCCTCAGCCCGGCCTGTGCCCTCTCGCAGTCTGGGACCCCTTGGGAGATAACGACCTGCTGGCTTAGGCCTGCTCCCGGGTGGCAGAGGGCAGGCCCAATCCCTAGGTGCAGCCCCTGGTC
>NW_006293349.1:7610048-7614543 GCF_000327345.1 Myotis davidii | reverse complement strand
GTAAGGGTAGCGGTCGTACGCCAATTACCATGTTTCTCTTTTATTAGTGTAGATATATATATTTTATTGATTTCAGAGAGGAAGGGAGAGGGAGAGAGACATAAACATTAATAATGAGGAAGAATCATTGATCGGCTGCCTTCTGCACACCCCCTACTGGGGATTGAGCCCACAACCCGGGCATGTGCCCTTGGCTAGAATCGAACCCAGGACCTTCAGTCCACAGGCTGACGTTCTACCCACTGAGCCAACCTGGCTAGGGCAGGACCTAATTCTTTAGCAGAACCAAAGTCCCTACGAAGTTGAAACCCTGGGCAAGGATGATAACCCAGCTTGTCCGAAATCATAATATTTCAGCCGACGTCAATAGCGTAGCTCACGCTATACGAAATTAGCACTGAGGCTTACAAGCCAGTAGAAGAAACAGCGGTAATTAACGACACTGTGAAGATGTACACTTACACGCATGCTCACACCCACAAAGACCATGCCTGTCACCATCTTTCCTGGGGGCCCACCTGTCTGTGCAAACACCAGTGAAACGGTCTTCCTCAAAGATCTTTGTCTCATATACAATCGTTGTCTTAAACCATGTCAGCTTTTCCCTTCTTTTCTATTACCTAAGCCAGTGGTTCTCAGCCTTCTGGCCCTTTAAATACAGTTCCTCATGTTGTGACCCAACCATAAAATTACTTTTGTTGCTACTTCATAACTGTCATGTTGCTACTGTGATGAATCGTAATGTAAATATCTGATATGCAGGATGGTCTTAGGCGACCCCTGTGAAAGGGTCATTCGACCGCCAAAAGGGTCGCGAAATCTAAGCCCTACCTGAATGGTCTATTCATAAGGTGTTTTCTCCTTCTTTCTTTAATTACTCAAACATACCCCGTTATCAGATTGCACGAAGGCACTTTCTCAGTGAGTTTCCAGGTGAAGGTTGTTACTTCTTTATCCTCAGCAATTATCACACCACCAACGGTCAAAGCTGGTTACCATGGAAACCTCAGTGTGGTCATCTGATATCACTACATCGTTCCAAGATGATTGTTGTCTGCCCGGAGAATTTACCAGAATCCCTTCTTAATCGTTATTGCTATGCAATTATACAAATGGGCCCGATTGTTTTCTTTTCAAAAAAAAAAACAAGGTGAGAATTGACAATCTCTTTAGGGCAAATCTGGTAGAGGATCAAATTAGCCAAACGAGGAGCTAATATTGCTGATCTTCACATAATCCCAGGAGTACAGTGGAAGTTGAGACAGAGTTCCCTCTGTGTGGCTACCTCAAAACGACAGTCGCTTCCCTCTCCCCAAATACCAGTGTAGGAGGGGCAGGGTGGTGCCACTAAACAAGAATCCAATGTCATTAGAATGTACTTTCATAAGCACTGAATTATAACCTTACAGTAAGAGAGAAAGGGAGCCCGGCCAGTGGGGCTCAGTGGTTGAGCGTCGACCTATGAACCAGGAGGTCAGGGTCAGGGCACAGGCCTGGGTTGTGGGCTCTGTCCCCAGTGTGGGGTGTGCAGGAGGCAGCCGATCAATGATTCTCTCTCATCATTGACGTTTCTATCTCTCTCTTCCTCTCTGAAATCAATTAAAATTTTTTTTCCTAAAAAGAATGTTAGAATCAAGTGATACTGAGAATATAAAATTCTGCTCCTTAAGGACAAGGGATAAACAACAAGAGAGAAAGTTGTCCTTGCACTGTGACGTCAGACCCCGCTCCCCTATAAGAAAGACTCACGGCCTCACGACCCCCAGCCAGAAGCAGCGAAGGCCCTGGCGTGTCTGAGGCCCTCTCCTAACCCTGAGCTCCGCCGTGTGCAGGGGCGGGGAGGCTGGGTTCACGCTGCCCTCTCACCCGCCCCTCCTCCCGCGCCGATTGAAGCTCTGTGCAGTGTTGTGTAATCAGCGTTACCTTGCCGTGAGCAGCGTTCTGATAAGGCCGAGTTTTCTAAAATAGCCCCTTTGTCTACTCCATGTACTTGCAGGAATCACTCTTCCGCATCTGAACTTAAATTTGCACGTTGTCCCGGGGGAAGGGCTGGGAGGAGCTGAACGGTGGTGGTGCCCTTGTGGCTTTCCCACACACACCGATACCCAAGAAACGGTAGGGTCACAGGGCACAGGACTTCAGGGCCACACACCCGCCAACTACAAAGGGGCAAGCTAAAATTTAACTTCATGCCTCGGCTTTTAACAAGTCAATTTTGATTTCATATCTCATTTCCAAGCGGCAATCATTAAACCACGGCAATTCACGAGTGTACACGGTGACGCAAAACGAATCAGAAACTACGACCCGCCGCTCCCTCTGGTCTGACGGACGCTGAAGCCGTGCGGACAGCTGCCTCTGAGAGCGGTTTTCTGTCGCACGTGGCTGAGCAGCTGCCGACGAGCCACTGTCAGGAACCAGCTCACTTACATCCAGCCTGCTTCTCACTCTTGCACCTTACTGAAACAGCATGGCTTTTCGCTCCAACTCAAATGTTTACTGAGTGCCTGGTGTGCACAGGCAATATATTACCCGCTCTAGGGACAGACTCCGGCTCCCGGGGACTCATCTGCTTGGAGAGAAAACACAGTCACAAATAACTCATGCAGAACAGACCATGGGTCCTGCAATGGGGCCCACACAAGGGGGGACCGGGCCCCGAACGTGAGAATCAGCAATATTGGGGCAAGAACACCTTAGACCAGGGGTCCTCAAACTACGGCCCGCAGGCCACATGCAAATACAAATATTGTATTTGTTCCCGTTTTGTTTTTTTACTTCAAAATAAGGTATGTGCAGTGTGCATAGGAATTTGTTCATAGTTGTTTTTTTTTAAGCGATAGTCTGGCCCTCCAACGGTCAGAGAGACAATGAACCGGCCCCCTGTTTAAAAAGTTTGAGGACCCCTGGCTTAGACATTATCGTGGCTTGTGGTCCTTCAAAAGGTCACAGTGCACAACAGATACGCAGCACATCTCAGGTGTGAACACCTAATGGGAGAGGGAGCGGGGAAAGGGAGAGACCTGAAAAGGCTCCCAGCAGAAGCAGAGCTGAGTGTAAGGCAGGGAACATGGTAAAGGACGTGGGTGAGGAGGGGAGCAGGTGTGTGAAGGCCGTGGTGTCTTATCATAAGAGAACAGAGCTTCTAGAGAAAGTTTAGAGAGCATGTTCCTGGCGGCGGGCGGGGCTGGCGGGCAGCGTGGCCTCCCTCCCGTGGCTGCGCTGGTCCCACCGTGGCTCTGGGCCCACAGCAGGCTCAGAGGCCAGAACGTGCTGTCATTTGGTGATGCCCTAGGCACGCGGAGGTGGCACGCAGAAGTATGAACACCACGGACCCTTCCTCCCTCGAGCCACCTTAAGCAACACGCAGCCAGGAGAGTGCGGGCAGGGAGCAGGGAGTACAGCCCTGGCCGGTCCCCCGTGGGCAGAGCATCGTTCCGCACGCCAACTCCAAGGCTGCGGTTCCGATCCCCGTCAGGGCACATACAAGAGTAGATCCATGAGTGCATCAATGAGCGGGACAACAGGTCCATCTCCCCCCACCACCACCACCTTCCTCTCTCTCTCAAAGCAATAAGAAGGAATTTAAAAGGAAGTACAAGTAAATGAATTCTTAAAGACCTCTCCTAACTTAAAACCCCAAAATTCAAGACTGGATGTGTGTGTGTGTGTGTGTGTGTGTGTGTGTGTAAAATAACCTCACTCCTTGGGTGAGGCTTTTAAGAAGAAGGAGGAGGAGGAGGAGGAAGAGGAGGAAGAGGAAGAGGAAGGAAAAGGCGGAAGAGGAACGAGGAGGAAGAGGAGGAGGAAGAGCGAAAGGAAGAGGAGGAAGAAGGAAGAGGAAGGAGGAGGAGGAAGAGGAAGAGGAGGAGGAGGAGGTCTCCCAAGACCACTTTGGCGGAAGATTTGCTTGTTTCTCAAAATTCAACAGGATCGCTAATTGTGGGGCACTCAATGGGGTGGGGCCAGAGTTTCAATGTTGCATTTGTTTTCCAAAAAAAAGAGCTAGTAGTGAGGTTTTGGTTTTGGTTTTTTGCATCATAAAAGTCGTAACTGAGCAACATTAGCTGCAGACTCCTTGCCCTAAATCCATGGAGACTCTGAAAACCCTTCAGAGAAACCCAAACCCACGTTAGGCTTTGGCCAAGGCACTTCACCACGAGGGCAGTGGACTAAGGAGAATACTGAGTAGCTGCTCTCAAAGGAGCATCTGGAAAGAAAACTGGCTCCGGCCCCAGCCCCTCGACTGAAAATCTACGTGCAGTTCCTCGTGCGGCCCGCATTCGCCGCCTCTTCTGAAAAGGCGACTTTGACCATGCAAACATTTTAATTAAACATTCGTGACCTGACAACCCCGCTTCTGAGAATTTACTTCAAGATTCCTTGAGTCATAAGACAAGGAAGGCGAGACATATTTCTACGGCAGCATTGTTTATAATTAGCAGAAAACTGGAAACAACCTAATTTTTCAATAATAAAGAAAGATAGTACATTT
>NW_006293349.1:7606707-7609847 GCF_000327345.1 Myotis davidii | reverse complement strand
GAGCCAAACCGGTTTCGGCAAATATATATATTTAAAAAAATTTTTTTTAAAAGATAGTACATTTCGGTATCTTAAGTCTTTGAGACGCTATGCAGCGACTAAGAATCTGATCACAGTGCGCAAACAAGGAAAGGGTGTTACCTGAAGAGCATAGAACGGAAATGCAAATATGTGACGGTTACAGACACACAGAAGCACATATGTGATAAGGACTAGAAGGGGACATGGAGATGAAAATAGTGATGTTAGCATGTGAGGTTACAAGTTTTCAACATTCACGTTTTCTTTTGTCATGACCACATTCAGTTTTGTTTTGTTAATCCTCACCCCAGGATATTGTCCCATTGATTTTTAGAGAGAGAGGAAGGGAGAGGATAGAGAGAGAAACATCAATGAGAGAGAAACATCATCCATCGGCTGCCTCCTGCACATCCCCTCCTGGGGATCAAGCCCACAACCCAGGCATGTGCCCTGACCAGGAATCGAACCGTCAACCTCTTGAGCAACTTGTTTCCTAAACTCATCTTCCAGGAATTGCTTTTTATACCTCTGCGATTAACCAAATAAATGTTCTCTTACAGTTAAAAAAAAAGAATTACTACTCCACAAGGACTAACGCTGTTGTTCTAATTTGCAGCGAAGGGAATTTGGCTACAAAGCAGGTGGTGTTTCTTCAGAGACCCGCTCTGTGGAATTCAGCGGCACAGACCCCGGAAGTGAGTAATATGGTGCCCTGTGGGCTGGATGTGACGCTGGAGCATCTAATCCTAACACCCATTTAATGCCAGATGGGGGGCGCAGGTGGGAGGTGTGGTGTGGATATGGAATAGTCTGCTCACCCGAGGCATGCGAGTGCAGGCTGCCCGCCCGAGCCGGTTCCCAGGGTCTGGGATGGCCACTCAGAACGGGCCACTGTGGTGGGAGGGTCACTTTGAGCTGAAGGTGATCAAGCGGCAGCAGATGGAGGAGGAACCGCTACCCCCCTCCTTTCTGACAAGGAGCAGGTGTGCATGTCCTGAGGCAGGCGGCTCCCTCTCCTGCACCAGGACCAGGAGAAGACCATTGCCAGAGGTGACCCCATCCCTGGGGACCCACGGATGAGTCTGCTTAACAAGCTCCCTCAGTGGCCCTCTCCTCCACGCCGTGTCTTAAAGATGTTTCCAAAACAGTAATAGACTTACACCTGCGCCCTGGCTGGGTGCTCAGTGGCTAGAGCCGCGGTCTGAAGGGTCCCGGGTTCAATTCCCATCAAGGGCACATGCCCAGATTGTGGGCTCCATCCCCAGTAGGGGGTGTGCAGGAGGCAGCCGATCAATGATTCTCTCTCATCATTGATGTTTCTCTCTCCCTCTCCCTTCCTCTCTGAAATCAATAATGAATATATATTTTTTTTAAATAATAAGATAAAACAAGAAATACTGTGCTCAGTGGAAAGGTGAGCTGCACACACCCGTGTGCAAATGCAAATACATAGCTATTTAGAGAAGAAAACAGTGAAACCCACCACATTTAACAGTGGTTTCTCTGCAAGATGGGGTTGTGGGTGTGTTTTGCCAGGCTTTCCACGCTGCACGTGTATTCGGTAAAATACCTGGAAATGTTCCTTTGGGAACACACAGGTTACCTCGCCTCGTATTGTGGGTGCGTGTGGGTGAGATGCGTAGAGAGAATACGGTGAAACGCTGGGACTCCAGCTGGAGGCCAGCCTTTCCCTGCCCATGGACAGGCCCTGCCTGCTTTCTGGGCCAGGTCCATCCTCTGTCGAGTGAGGAGTTCGAGGAGGTGCTCTCCCAGGCCGGCCAGGCTGCAGGCTCCTGCACACTCAGTCCTCAGACCCTGTGATTGGATTGCTCGGAAAGGCTATTTTCACATGGAGAGGCAGCTGATCGATGTTTCTCTCTCATCGATGTTTCTAACTCTCTATCCCTCTCCCTTCCTCTCTGTAAAAAATCAATAAAATATATTTAAAAAAAAAAAAAGAGTCCCGGGGTAAAAAGGGGAAGTGTTCTGAAATCATTTGTAGAGTCCCGTGGGAGGCACTTGTCACCTTCCAACACTTGGCATTACATGTGGTGGCCGTTTACTTAACACTCACCTAAAACTGAATGGCTATGAATGTCGCGTCGCCCTGAATAGTAACCGGTTTTACTAAGGAAGTTCGCGTTGGTGTGTGAGAGCCGGCCTCTGTCGGGGGGACACAATCGGGAGCTTATTGCAGAAGTTACTGCTGGCTTGGTGCTGAGGAGGCAGGAAAGGATCGCCGCCAAGTGCCCCGGCCCTCGCCCTCCCGTTTGCATTCATTCAGCGTTGGGAGGGCGTTCCAGATGAATGGGGCTTTATGCACGTGGGAAAGGGCGCCGGCAGCCAGGCCTGAGAAAGGAGGCCCGTCTGGCAGGGCCCCGTCGGGCTGCCTGCAGCCTAAAGGCTGGCTCCTCGCCGGCCAGCAGGAGGCCCAGTGCCAGGAGAACAGGCCATTCTCACACCCTGTGCCCGGGTAAGAGGAAATCTGCCAGCTCCACTCCGTGCATTAAACTCAATGCATTTGGTGAATGAGAAGGAAAAGGAAGAGGGTTTGCAATCTAGTGTTTGCCTTGGATGCATTCGAGGGGGCGCTGGGGCATGTCCGCACGTCCCAACTGCGTCTGATTCAGGACTCGAAGCTGGGCCTTTGCTTGGGGGAGCGGGCCCACTGTGGGCTTTTCCCGTGAGCTTGCCCGAGGGCTCGTCTTCCTGCACAAACCATCCCCTAGACAGCGGCTATGTTCCCCCAGAGCCCACAAAGTCCACTTTAATAAAGCTGTTTGCTTTATGTATTTGCCCTGAATCAGTGGAAAATATTTGTGTAGTTCAGCTGGACTATGGGTTAGCCAGCTTTTGCAATACTAGCCTGGCCATCTGACTTCCGGGGTTTTCCCCTAAGAATTTTCTAATTTTAGCTCTTACTTTTAAGAAAATGTAATCCTAGTTCTCAAATAACATATAAATGGACTTTCAGCAAACAGCTTCTTTGTGAACTGGGAAATTACTGTGCTTTCTAAATGTGTCCCTTCTCCCTGGCGAGTGGGGGCTCAGCTGGTTGGAGCGTCTTTCCGGTCCTGGATTGATTCCTGGTCAGGGCACATACGGGAGGCAGCTGATCG
>NW_006293349.1:7591359-7606682 GCF_000327345.1 Myotis davidii | reverse complement strand
ATTGATCAGCTGCCTCCTGCACACCCTCTAATGGGGATGTGCCCGCAACCAAGGTACATGCCCTTGACCGGAATCGAACCCGGAACCCTTCAGTCTGCAGGCCGACATTCTATCTACTGAGCCAACCCGGTTAGGGCTAAATATTTTTAAAATGTATCCCTTTTAGTTTTCTTTTTATTTTAAATATTTTTATTGATTTCAGAGAGGAAGGGAGAGGGAGAGAGAGATAGAAACATTAATAATGAGAGAGAACATTGATCAGCTGCCTCCTGCATGCCCCCTACTGGGGATCGAGTCCACAACCCAGGCATGTGCCCTGACCAGGAATCGAACCATGACCTCCTGGTTCATAGGTCAGCGCTCAACCACTGAGCCATCCTGGCTGGGCAGCTCGAACACTTCCTATTGTTAGATCCCAACCAACACCAAGAAGAAAAATGGAACCCTTCATGTATCCTTGCCCTTCTTTGCTCCCTCAGGGATGATCTCAACAGGCTTCTCTCTTCTGAAGTGTCGTTAGGGGCCCAGACATGTCGACAACCAACGTGCCAATGATGAGCATAATGTGCCAGGAAGCTCCCAGGGTGTGAAACAGAGAGCAGGGGCGGGGCTGGAGGGAACTCGAAGGGCCGAGCTGGTCCTGAGATGAGCAGGGCCTTGACAAGAAGCAGGGAAAGGATATTTGGGCGGAGGGCCGTGGGCATGAGGTCGGAGGGCCAGGGAGCACCATCTTCCTAACTCCCGGCTGCCCGTCTCTGTGTTCCAGAGGAAGGCCAGCCGGCATGTAAGAGGTGAAGACAGGCTCAGAGTCGGCAGCAGGAGCATCGGCCTGGACACGGCCACATCCCCGCCCAGCGAGCACCGCGCCCCGCCCGAGGGCACCCCGCCTCCTGCCAGAGAGCCCTGGGTGCAGGGGCCCGCGCTGTCGGGGCTGGGCGTCCTGCGGGACCTGGACGACGGGCAGTTGGACCAGGAGGACGGGGTCACGCAGGTCACGTGCATGTAACAGGGAGCCCAGCCCAGGGCCCTGCCCACGGTCATTCCCACAGCGGCCGCGGCTTTCCTGTGTGACTCTGTGCGTGTAGGTAACGCCTTGGGTTTTCCCAGGCTCAGGCCCCTCCTCATCCGCGTACATTTGGGCTCAGCCTCCCAGACCAGGAAGAAGAATCAATGTGTTCGTACATAGACGCACGGTCACACGTCTCTCAGATAAACGCCTCTGTTTGACAGATGCCGCCTTCGGTTGCTAACCGAGACCCTGCGTCATTTTCTCACGAATGTGCCTGGTACCAGGGGGACTTCTCTACCCTCCCAGCAAGAAGACTGAAGGTCTCGGCCAGCACGGTGCCCCTTGGAGGGGTCTCAGGAAGTGAGGGTCCTAATGACCCTGAACAATGCCCCTCCCACACGCAGGCACACACACAGGGCTAAGGAACCCAACGCCTCCTTCCTGGATCCAACAATGGATCCAGCCATGGTGTGTGTATACAGGGCAAGCCCTCACCGGTTCGAATGTCTTTTGAAAAAAATCCTTTTTGTTGTCATTGCTTTCAAAGGGTCGCCATCTTCCTGCCCTATGCTAACCCACTGAGCCTCACTATAGTCTACAGTGAGAGAGAGAGAGAGAGAGAGAGAGGCGCATCCCTCACCACTCAACGCGGAAAGAGCCCAATCTCGGCCTTTAAAAACCTTAGTTGACAGGAAGAATTGATCTATTTCCTTTACATTGTAAATAGTATGAAAGGGGGAGACATCAATTTGAGTGGAAACCGAAGCCTTCGCACCTGCCGAGCTGTGAATCGCACTTTTACTTCGACGGCTACACCAGGAAGCGTGGGACCCCCGCGTCTGGCGCCCAGAGCGCGGGGATGGGTCTGGTGGCCCCGCGGGTCCCTCTCTGCCCTCCGTGCTCTGCGGGGGGCGGGTGGGGGGCCTGTGCCTCGCCCCGATTTCAGCAGGTAAAGATGGAAAGTCTATAGAACAGAGGCTCTGCATTTCTCCATGGAAGGCTGGCTTGGAAATGCGGGCACCTTCAAGGGAAGGACAGCTGGTTTTGCCATTGATGAACTCAGCATATTCTATATTTTTATTAGCAGTGGTGCTGACCTTAGAAGATCACTTGAATAATAAAACGTCATTTGTTATTGGGCTATCATTTTATTGACTGCAAGTGTTTACCGTGTGTTTATATTTCTGTATTATGTGTTATCACGCACCTAGTGTGACTAACCAGGCCCTTCTCCATGAACTGCAGATAGGATTGGCACGGTGTTAGTCCACTCGTACCATATGCTGAAGCCTCACCTTTGTAGGTATAAAGGCACTTAAGAATATTCCGCTCAGAATTATTCTGTGGAAATAGCTATCAACAATCTTTGCAGAAATATTTTTGTTCGATTTTTCGATGAACCTAAGCTCCATATTCAAGAGTTGAACTTTTGGTAAAGACAAGCATGACTTCTGCAGCCCACGACATGCCGTGAGCTGGTTATGAGACCCAGGAAAGGTACTCAGAACCATCAGACAGCTCTTCCCAGGGCCAGGTGCCCCGAGGCAGACTCCTGTGTCACGCGGCCCGCACAGAGGGGATTCGCAGCATCAAGAGCAGGGCTAGACACTTATACTTGACTAAAGGAAAACTGATACATCAATCACTTTTCATTTTATTAGATTTGTGTAAGTTTACTTTCTTTGTACAGTTTGCTTTTAATCTGTATTTCTTCTTATTAAAAAACATTTTGCCCTAGCTGGTTTGGCTCAGTGGATAGAGCCATCGGCCTGAGGACTAAAGGGTCCCGGGTTCAATTCCTGTCAAGGACATATGACCAGGTTGCGGGCTCCATCCCCAGTAGGGGGCATGCAGAAGGCAGCTGATCGATGATTCTCATCATTGATGTTTCTATCTCTCCCTCTCCCTTCCTCTCTGAAATCAATAAAAATATATTAAAATAAATAAATAAATAAGGTTTTATTAGAATAAACTTAGCAGTCATATCCTCAAAATCTATTTCATAAGCATTTATTCCAACAATTACCCTTAAGTAACATGGCACATTTGTATTACAGTGAATAATGACCAAGTGGTTCTAGAGTACATATAGCTTTAGTCTATTCTTTTGAGAAAAGGTAACAAAACTTGGACTCTGTATGCCTAAGGAGTTGAATGTGACTCACCTTATCCTTATCTGAGTGTTTAATACCTGTAAGTTAGGGTGGAAAAGACTCAGATCCTAGATGGCGGGGGTGGGGCGGGCGGGGGCGGTGAAGTTCAGCCGTTTCCCTGGTGCAGCAGCTGTGGCACTGCTGCCTGAGGTTCAGTAACTCCTTCCTAGTTCCATCCTGTTTGGGTCTAATGTCACCCTGGTCTCCCTCATGCACATTAACACCTAATCATGGGGACTCACCCCTGACTAAGGACAGGCTCCATCAATGTCTCTGCATGAGAGAAACAAAAAGGTCGCTCTTTGTGAGGCCCCAGGGCTTTCAGGGCTCTTCAGACACCCACACAAGCAGGAGGCAGAGCTGCAGTCAATCCGAATCACAACAGTCTCCAAATGGTTGGTTTTCTCCTGCGTCTTCTCACTATAACTTCACCTGGTGGGCAGCAAGGGAGCCCTCAGGGGCTCTTTATAGGGACATGACTCTCATTCATGGGGCCTCCACCGTCATGACCTAAAAACCTGCCAAAGGCCCCACCTCCTGGACACCATCGCACTGAGGATCAGCATGTCGACACAGGCATTTCTGAGGGACACATTTCATATACAGCAACTGTCAGGTGCCCGGGGAACTTTCTGGGGTGATAGAAATCTCCTATATCTTTATTTGATTGAAAATAACACAAGTGTATACAATTGTCAAAACTCACTGAACTGTACACTTACGATAGGGACATTTTACTATGTGTACACTGTATTTTATATATAGACTAGAGGCCCAGTGCACAAAATTTGTGCACTTGGGGGGTCCCTCAGCCCGGCCTGCGCCCTCTTGCAGTCCGGGAGCCCTCAGGGAATGTCTGACAGCAGGCCTAAGCCATCAGTCAGACATCCTAAGCGCTGCTGCAGAGGCGGGAGAAGCTCCCGCCACCACCGCTGTGCTCGCCAGTCGTCAGCCCAGCTTCTGGCTGAGCAACGCTCCCCCTGTGGGAGCACACTGACCACCGGGGACAGCTCCTGTATTGAGCATCTGCCCCTGGTGGTCAGTGCTCACCATAGCGACTGCTTGTTCTGCTGTTCGATCGATTTGCATATTAGCCTTTCATTATATAAGATATCTATCTATATAGATGATATAGATATAGATATAGACTTTAGAGATGTGAGAGCAAAACATCCATCAGCTGCCTCCTGTAAGCCCCCTATGCCCTGACCAGAATCAAACCAACAACCTTTTGGTGCATGGGCCAACATCCAATCAGCCGAGCCACACCAGCCAGGGCTAAACTGTACTCTAATAGAAGAAATATTTACTGGAGAATTCAGAGAATTGGTGGGAGAACAAGCTCAATGCTAAGCTGACAGGAACAAGGCGCAAACCTACACAAGATAACAAGCCCGCTGTGGCCAGTCCCTGGCCCGCTGCCGGGAGCCCCCTTCCCAGGGCACAGCAGCGACTTTTTGCAGGACCTCGCACCCTCCACGACCCAAGTGTCTCTGCTGCCACCTTTTCAGCAAAATGGGCGCCTTCACTCAGCCTCCTCCCGCTCACGACTTACTTGTGACTCGGCCTCCCGTGGGCGATGCGGGCTCGCGCTCCGGCTGGGGCAGATGGGCCCCGGGTGCTGCCGCATCGGGAGAGCAGGAGGGTCCCGCAGGCAGACCGGCTGGGCTCGAGCTGCCCCCAGCAGAGCACACGTGTCCCTTTATGCCGCACGGCAGACCTTGATGGGGCCTTAACCAACGAGCAGCGCTAACATCACCGGTCACGGAGAAGGCCCGCATCGGTGGCTGCTGGGCTGACATGCCTGGTGCAGCTTCCCTCCCACCAGCTCAGCGAGGATCCTGCCTCTTCCACCCAGCGCTCTTAGAGCGGCGAAAAGGCACGAAAGGGCATGACAACTGCTATCAGGTGTCGTAGGAAACCCTACAGTTTTCAGGTGGCAGGAGGCGGAAGCCACTGAGCGGCAAATGCAGGCCTCGGGCCAGGGGCTTTCACACACCTGCTTCGTCCTCACAAAACTCACCAAGGCCTGGGGCTGTCCACGCACAGGCGGAACAGCCGGAATGTCTCCTTCCGATGGTGCGCAGCCTGCACGTGGGGAAGCCAGGCCAGACCTCCGCGTGGCTCCAAGCTCACTGCTCACCGAGAAGAGATTGGGTCCTCCCGTCAGAACAGCGTCTCTCCTCTCCAACGTCTCCTCGGCCCTCTCTGCTCCCCACGCTCACCCTACAGCGGGATCCGGTGGGCAGCAGAGCCCGGACTCACCTGCCAGGTCTCCTCGCTGCTACCACCATCTGCGAATCAACATTAACGGAGGCCTGACCTCAGGGATGCTCCCAGCTCCCTCAGGCCCGTCAGGCCGCAGCGAGGCTCACTGCAGGAGCTGGTCAGTGTGTGACTGATGAGGAAGAAACGCCAGGACGAGGTGATGGTCACTCCCTGGCAGGAAAGGAAAGGAACGAAGGGTAGGCCACATTGAGGACATTAAAAAAAATAGCCCCAGGAGATCCCCAGCGGGGAACGGCCGGAGGTGCACCCATCTCTGCCAGCTGTGTAATCCTGGGCAAGCTGCTTAACCCGAGACTCACTTCACCTGTCAAATGGGATGGGCACGGTGCTGACTGCATGGGCCCCCCACGGGAAAGTTATGAGTCCAGTCACATGAGGGCAACTTTACGTCCCTTCACCAGTCACTTCCCTGAAAACCATGAGCTCAATGGCTACCAAAAAACATTTCAAAGGGAAGCACTAAGGCAGCGGTTCTCAACCTGTGGGTCGCGACCCCTTTGGCGGTCAAACGACCCTTTCACAGGGTCGCCTAAGACCATCCTGCATATCAGATATTTACATGACGATCCATCACAGTAGCAACATGACAGTTATGAAGTAGCAACGAAAATAATTTTATGGTTGGGTCACCACAGGAGGAACTGTATTAAAGGGCCAGAAGGTTGAGAACCACTGCACTACGGCATGGAAGGTCCATGAAGCGAACCAGTAAGACATGAAAATCAAGTTATTTTCTCATCAAAAACGAAATCACTAAACAAACAGCGAGGGGAATCAGAAAACGTGCCTGCTTGGAAGGGAGCTTGAACCGACCACACGTTTCTACCAGGTGCCGGACGTGGTGCTGAGCCAGGAGGAGTCCTGGCCCCGGGCGTGGGCTGGCCAAGAGCCACCCAAATGGACAGCTGGGAAACCGGAAGTCTAATGTGAGAATTTCTTTTGTTGGTTATGGAAAAAAACAAAACTAAATACATTTAATCTTCTTTGTGCCTTCATGGGCACACACATCCTCAGAGACAGCGTTGTTCTCAGCACATGAATGGCCACTGTCACAGATGTGCTAAGTAAAATGACTTTAATTTCTTACAGCAAGAGAATAGCGTGTCTTTAATTGCAGTGACTTAAATAAAACTGAAAGACCAGATTTGGATATTTTACTTACATTTCCTTCTTCTTTCCTAGAGTAGAGGCATGTAGTTTAATGTTTATGCCACACATACAAAAAGTGGGTTTTAACATTTCAGTTGTTTTTCTGTCAACATTCGATCCTTAACCACATGTCATTCTTTTAAATTTGTTCTTCTGGGAAACTATGTGTCTCAAGATTTCTCTCCTTTTGCAACCCCTTCCCAAGTACCTCAGAATTCCGTTTTTCAAAACTTCCAGCTTCTCGGACAGTTGCAGGCTGACATCTTATGTTTCTCCCTTCCTTCCCACCTCGTCATGTAAGGAGAATTACCCCGACCCAAGTTAAAATGAATGCAATTCATTCCTCATTCCAAAATACATTCCAGATGAAATGTTTTTTAATATATTTTTTATTTCAGAGAGGAAGGGAGAGGGAGAGATAGAAACACCAATGATAAGAGAGAATCATCGATTGGCTGCCTCCTGCACACCATCCGCTGGGGATCGAGCCCACAATCCAGGCGCATGCCCTTGACTGGAATTGAACCTGGGACCCTTCAGTCCACAGGCTGCTGCTCTATCCACTGAGCCAAATCAGCTAGGGACAGATGAAATATTTAAATGTAACCAATAAAACTATAAAATAGTCAATAAGGTATGAGCAAATATTTAGATAATTCAAACCACAGAAGCCACAGAGACTGCCTAAATACTAAGGCTGAATATTTAAAACTTCTGCACAGAAAAACACTCCATAAACAACCTCAAAAGGTAAACAAAAACTGAAATCAAGAAACGATTACATGACAAAGGGCCAATATTCTAAGTACACAGAGATGTTAACAGAAAACAATATACAGCCAAGGAAAAAACTGCAAGTGACACAAATAGTTTATTTAAAAAAAAAAAAAACAATCAAATAAACACAAGAGTTCAACTCACTAATAAAAAAACTGCAAAAAAAACCCAAAAAACAAAAAGAGCCTAGTGGCTCACTGGTTGAGTGTCCACCTATGAACCAGGTCACCAACAGGGCACATGCCCAGGCTGCAGGCTTGATCCCCAGTGGGGAGTGTGCAGGAGGAAGCTGATCAATGATTCTCTCATCATTGATTTTCTCTCTCTCCTTCCTCTCTGAAATCAATAAACTATTTTTAAAAATTTTGTTTTATATTTAATATGAAATGGGGCTACATTTTAATCTTTATGTGGGTGGAATCTGCCTACAAAGACCTTATAATTGTCTGATTTTAAGATCTCAGGCCTCTCCCAACGCCTCAGAATGACAGCAGCCAGTAGGGTCAATGGGGGAAAGGGGATCTATGTAACACTGTCACCAATCAGTTATTGGGAAAAAGATGGCAGGGCAATCCGAGCAGAGGGTCTGAGACCCTGCGGAGGAGGTGGCTGTCAGGCCGAGCTGAGGGTGCAGATGGGTCCTTAGCGGCAGGGCTGGGTGTCACAGGCCCTGGGAGAGCAGGCAGGAAGGAACTCACAAATCAGAAACGTCTTCTCCTGCAGGTCGAGAACATGTGCATCGGGAAATCTATTCCTGCATGGCCCTCCGCCTGGCCCCTCCACCATCCCATTTCCACACCCCACTCATCCCGTGTCTGAGCGATGGCTTTCATTTCCGAGTACCGCGCTCGAAGGCTCTGGTGAGCCCTGGAATCTTGCAAACATGTGGAGTCTGAGTGGCTGGGGACCCTGACAGCCAGAAAGACACACTCAGAGGCCCTGCCTTCTGACACTGTGACTGTGGCCTCTCCCAACGCCTCAGAAATGTGACACCAACCAGTAGGGTCATATTGTTTTTATTATCCTGTTAAACCTGAGCTTCTCACTCTCTACTGATGGGTTCTTCCCACAGTGACTGCACTGTATCTGGGCACTGGTATTTAATTAAAATAGCAAGGACTTAGTCTCTACCCTTGCTCTAAAAGTTGGCATCTTATTCAGAATTAGTGAAGCTCATTCATTTCCCATGATCCTCTAATAGCTAACAAGCTCATTTGCATTCAACATACATTTCCTCTGCTCCAAGCAATCCTTGAAAAGTCCCTCTTTTCTAATTCCCTCAAATCATCACATTATTTTATGTTGTTGTATTAGTACATTTACCTATGTTCAGATGTTCAAATTAACTGTACATAAATACAGCACCAAACACTAGGTTCCCAGGCCACACACAGTGTCCTATAAAATATACATTGAAGTGTTCAGAGGGACTCCTCGTTGAATCTTTCAGATAAGTATTATAACACTCTGGTACAGCAATTGTCAGCTTTGTTCATCTCATGGCACAAAGAAATTAATCACTAAAATTCTGTGGCTCACCAAAAAAATTTTTTGCCACTGACAAAAATATTGGTATAATTTTGATTTATTCACACCAGACAGCTATTGTTGTATTGGCCGTTGTCATTTTTTTTTTACAACCTAAGGGAAAAGAAATCAGTGCCCCTAAGTAGTCAGGTATTGCGTGTTTTAACAATTCTGCAGCACACCAGTGTGCCTCTTATGGCACACCAGTTGAAAATCGCTGCTCTGACAGATTCGCTTGGTAGTATCTGGTTGAATAGTGTACTCTACAAATAATACGTATTTTTTCAGAAAACAAATTTGATATTTTGACCATCTCAAGCTACTAAATGTGTTGTACCAACACCTCTGAAGTGTCTGTAGTTAACAATATGCTGCATTCAAGAAATGAAAATCAACTACTTTTACTAAAACATTTGCATAGCATGGTAGAACTACACAAAGAAACCATTAGCACAGCCAAAGAGTATGCAAAAACAAAGCATATAAAATGTAGAATTTAACAGTGAAAATAAAATTATAGGAAGCCTTCAGGCAAAAGGGTGTCATTGTTTAGTGATTAGAGCAAAGTACACAGGGAACAGATTAGTTCTATTACAATAAATTTGGCATTACTAAATGTGTTTAAACCAGAACACAGTCCTAACAATGTAATCATGGATTTTTAATGTTATTCTGATTTTTTTAAAATATATTTTTATTGATTTCAGAGAGGAAGGGAGAGGGAGAGAGAGATAGAAACATCAATGATGAGAGAGACTCATCGATCGGCTGTCTCCTGCACACTCCCTACTGGGGATTGAGCCCTGCAACCCAGATATGTGCCCTTGACCGGAATCAAACCCAGGACCCTTCAGTCCGCAGACTGATGCTCTATCCACTGAGCCAAACCAGCTAGGGCTTATTCTGATTTTTTAAAAGTGTTAACTCATTAAGAATTTAATTGAGGAACTGTTCTAGAAATGCAAAATTGACCTCAAATCAGAGAAAAGGAAATATATACTCACAAAAGAACTATGATACAGGAACATAATTAAGTCATCTACTTTCCCAAATATGATAGGAGAAGACTGAATTGACTATATAGTCAAAATTACTTTATACAAAGAAAAATTTAACTTTGGGCTCTATATTGGATAATCCAAACAAAAAGTGGAGCTTAACTTCCTCATTACACAAAACTGAGTTTTCTATTCCCCTCTCTTTAGAACACTTACTTTATAAATCAATGATTTGCCAGGGTCATTAATTTTTTCACTACCACTTAGGTACATACAGGTATATTTTCCAAAGTCTGTAAACAATATTAAGGAAAAACAGTGACTGTTCCATTTCGATCTGCCCAGTACAGTGAGTCAACCTCACATGCAGTAAGTATGAGTATGAAGATGTCAATGAGTACAAAAGCAAGACGACAAACTGATGCTAATCACCCAGCGCCTTTTTTATGACTGACTCCAAACACAGCACAGGGAAGATGGAATGAGTGATTTAAAAGAACATTTTATTTCCCTATTAACACTAAGCCATTTTATTCAAAATGTGTTTCAAAATACTTAGCCAGATTGCCAACCCCAGCCACTGCAACAGAATCCACTGAGACACCATCTAGAGAGAACAGCCACATTGCTGTATATAATTTATTAACTTAGTAATTTAGTCTCTCAGTATTTAGCAGGTTTGTGTAAAAATTAATATCCCCATAGGTTTATAGTGACATTAATATAAATGTATAATTTCAAAGTCAACATTCCTTTCACTGTGACCGTAAAAGTTCTTAAAGGATAGTTGTGGATTGGGGTAAAAGAATGACTGGCTACGAGGACAGAGCTGCTCGGAAAGGCATCGATACATACACACCCTCAAAATGCTACCATTCCCGTTTCTGCTGCACATACTCGTCTCATTATCTGATATAAAATATGTCCTCAAGCTTGAAAAAAATAAACCAAGATGAATACATTTTCATCTTCATTTCAAAATAACCATTTTAAATAAAAAGTTCCCCCGTGCTTAACTCTGTTCAAGAGATGGAATTACACATTTTCTTCACTACATATACAATTTTTTAGCCTATCACAGTGCCTCATTACAACCAGTTTAGCAATCAGAACTCCAGTGCCTTGTTAAAAACTGCATTCAGTATATTGTTAAGATTGTAAAATTTGCAGTCGAATCCTTATTAAGACACTGAATTATTACAAAGTCCAAAATATGTATGACTGTTCATCAGCACCCCTGGAACCTGTAAATTCTTGCAAAAAAATACCACATGTGCATATAATTCAAACATAAACTTTGTAGGGAGGGGTCATAAAATAAATACTACAATATTTTTCAACTCAATTTAAATGCTGCCTTGATGGTTAGATAAAAAGAATAATATTACTAACAGAGTCAAACTATTTTTAAAACTTTTCCAAGTAGTTAGAGCAATTTAGCAAAACAAAGATAAGCAAGAGCCTATGCAGACACATTTCTCCTGTAGTGTCATTGCTACTATGAGGTATAGTCTGTAAGCAGTTAATACAATACAAATAGGTATAAGCTACCACTAGATCAGTCTGGTGAAAAGCTACTCAGCCAATGTAGTTGGGGAGGGAGTGAAGGGAAATGAGAAGGGAAGGACAGGGTAGGTTTGCAGTGGGAACATCATTTACGCACTTGTTATCATCACCATCTTTGTATGTAACAGTCCACTGTCGCAAAAAGTAAATCCTCTCCAAGTATATGGGTCTAGAATTTACTTTATGTAGTATTAAGATTATTTCAGTATTACTAATACATTCAGTATTACTAATGCTTCGTTTGATTTATATTTGGACATACACATAATCATATATGTATATCAAAAACTATAAACAGAATTTTAAAACATTTTTAGCTCATTTTTGAAAAGTTAATAGTTAAGACTAAACTATGTGCTACAGAATTTTCTAGACTAACTAAACTCAGGGGTAAAACCAAAGGAAAACATGACTATTTCTTTAGTAAATGGCTTGTGCGAAACCTCAAGCTTACTCATCTTTTTATAGATGGGTTTATTTGATGAGGATTGTGATCCAATGATTGTTTAGCAGCAATTTTACCAAACTGTAAATTCTTTTATTAACAGGCATTATAAACAGATAATACTAATCTTATTTAAAAACCATGAGTGCCACACCAGTGAATATACAGCTCATGAATAACTTAAAAAGTATTTCCCATTTTAAAAGGCAACACTCAGCATACAAAAACCTATACTAAACAAAGAGGCTATAATATGGATACATGATTGATGTGTCTAAAATGATATATATACAGTACATAATTAATGTTAATTATGTGATCAGTACATTTTTTTCTATATGATTCCCTTCATGCTTCACTTTCCCCAGAAACTGAATTCTGAACTTCCTCTTCTAAAATTGGTACAATCAGGTTATCCTTGGACATCAAATTATATTTCACCACAAATTTAGTAAACCGATGACACAAAAATGTTTCATTCTGTAGAGAAGAAGAAAAAAGGTTATTTTAATATACCACCAAAACAAAAACAAAAATGAGACATAATATCAGCATATATTATTGTCATTCTGATAAGAATGCATCAGGATAATTAGTAAAACATACTTACTTCATATTCATCAAATATCTGCCGATGATGAAAATAAGCGTGTGAAAATATTCTGTAAATCCTACGGCATACTGATCCTAGTTTTGCTACAGATGATTCCTTTATGCTAACCCTAGAAACAGAAATCACAGATTCACGGAGCTTGACAGAGCTTATGAAAAATATATGGTATTCCAATCTCCTAAATTCACAAGTGTGAAAACAGACACCTAGGGAAAAGGTCACAGTGCTAGTACGTGGCAAGAGCAGGACAAGAACCCTGTTCACTCCTGAGCCAGGGCTTTCTATGTAACCACAGTGCCTAAGAAATTCAGTATCATGGTTTTGAAACGTTGTAGTTTAATGCAATTAAAACAAATCCCTGACAAATCAAAACTTACTAAAACATACACATATAACATTGTTTGTTCTCTAGAGATGATTAAAACTGCTAAAAGGAATTACTGTTTTATTCCATAGAACTTGATTCTTTTTTTTTTTTTTTTTGAGAAATAAAAACTGCCTGCATATTTTGGATATTCTCTTTTTTTTAATGTATTTGGATACTGTGGCAAAACCCAGTATTTTTTACATGTTTTATCTGAGCTCTTTAGAGTTAAAGATATTTGGGAGGGAAATAAAATTTGCAAATTGGTCCACCTGATAACAAATATCTCATTAGAATAAAAGACCAGTCACAAACCTCACCAATATAATAGAGTATACACAGGGCTTCTTCCCAGATCTTATTTGATGAGGACTGTAATAGGCAAGGACAAGCAGTCCAGCTGAGAAAAGCCTGCTCCTGAGGCATGCTGTCTAAAAGGAGGCTGACGGTCACAGCAATTCCAGGAAGTCAGTGTGCAAATACCCCAACTCTAAAGCGTGAGAAAGAGAGCCCTGGACAGGGACACAGCAGCCGGGACCACCCTTGACTGAACTGTCCTGCGAGCTTTGGGAACTAAGTCCCGCTACCTTTAGTTTAACTAAAACCCTAATTTCAAAACTTGAATAAAAGATAAAGCTTAAAAAATACAATGCATTAACCAGGAACCTAATTTTAATTTTAAAAACAACAATCTTTTAAATTAAATCCAAAAAGTTTAATGCCATGTTTAAAAGTTTTGTTTACCTGCTGGGAAAATATTTATTGCTATTCAGAAGACATGCAGCACCATCAAGTGTGTGTCTAGTATAGTCTATAGCAGGACACTATAAAAGAAAGGATATAAAAATGCATCAACAAAGAGCTCTGCCTCTTAGTTTAGGTGTATTTATTATAGGTGTGTCTTATTCCAAAAACCTGAATATATCCTAAAAAAGAATTGCCTTATAATATCAGAATGACTAGAATTCAATGTCACATCAATAAATAAGACTTTAACATCCCCATGAACTATATCAGATTCTAAAAGATACATGAATCAATCTCCTAATTTCTCACTCCCAAAAACACTGTGCCCAGGAGAAAACAGTATTTAGAGCTGGAAAGAACACCTGATTAGCTCATTAACCCTCTGACTTTACAAATGAGGTAATTGAAGCTGGTCAGTTTGCAGAGTCTGCACAGGCTTCTTCCAGGTCTAAAAATTATGTGTGGGCAAAGATAAGGAATCTTTCAAAACAAGCAGCCAGCTCAGAAGAGATCACAGGGACTTAGGTAAACAAGCATGAAACTATCCCAGCTCTACAGCCTAAGGCAGAGAGCCTGGAGAATGGTGCGCAGCAACAGGGACTATCAGTGACTGATGGCCCATGACTTAGGCAGGATCATACAGTTAGGAAGGACTCAAAAACATGTGTATAGTAGGAATATACTGACCGCTCCGTCCACTGACTCACACTTCACTGATACCTCGAGGGAACACTGCCTCCTCACATCCTGGAAAGCATCCTTTATTGTGTCTGCCACCCTATTATCCTAGCAGCTTTCTAAAGAATTTTCTCCTTGACCTCCTTTGCAATTTAACATGAAATTTATATCTTTACATTTTAATAAACTTGCCTTATTCCATTTATCAGAAACCACAAAACCTACTGTCTCAGGGCAAATCAGAAAACCTACTAAAGGAAAAATAAACCTACTGAAGGAAAAATAAAACTGCAAAGTAGCCTCCTCACTCAGTTCTTTTGGAGGCAGACAGGGAGAAGGACAAAGGACAGGAGAGTGAGAATGAACCAGGGATCCACTTGAAGGGAAAAAGGAACTGGTATTTAGAAATGTAAATCCACTGGAGAAACCAAGATGGCGGCATCGGTAAACACCGGAAATTGCTGCCTCGCACAACCACTTCAAAAATACAACTAAAAGACAAAACGGACATCATCCAGAACCACAGGAAGGCTGGCTGAGTGGAAATTCTACAACTAGAAGGAAAGAGAAAAGCACACTGAGACTCAGAGGAGGTGTGGAAGTAAGGCGCAGAGGTACGGAGGCACATGTGGAAAGGGCTGGCAACTGAGAACGAGGTTGTCTTTTTCAATTGGGAGGGAGTCTCAAGCTCCCGACTGCTCTGAACTCCAGTTCCAGACGAGTCTCTGGGGACCCAGACTCATATGAGGAGAAACTGGACTGACTGGCATTAGGCGGAACTCGAGGGCAGCTTTCTCTCTGAGGTGCTTGAAGCAGTTACCGAGGGACACTGAGACCCAGGGCCTCTTAGGGCAGCGCTGAGGAGCAGCCATAGCTGTTTGCTCCGCCCTGTTGATTCCCTGAGACCCCGCCCCACCCAAGCTGTGCACAGAGGCTTTTGCATATGAATGGCCTGGCCCTTTGCAACCTAAAATTACCTAACAAACTGCAGCTGGGTCAAAGAGACCC
>NW_006293349.1:7581895-7590315 GCF_000327345.1 Myotis davidii | reverse complement strand
CTGATGAACAGAATGAACTGGTGATTATAATAGAATCAGGGACATAGAAAGGGAATGGACTGACTATTCTTGGGGGGAAGGGGGTGTGGGAGATGCGGGAAGAGACTGGACAAAAATCGTGCACCTATGGATGAGGACAGTGGGTGGGGAGTGAGGGCGGAGGGTGGGGTGGGAACTGGGAGGAGGGGAGTTATGGGGGGAAAAAGAGGAACAAATGTAATAATGAGAACAATAAAGATTTAATTTAAAAAAAAGAAATGTAAATCAGTCACTACTAAATATAGCTTATTACAGTGTGATGGTAAATACATAAAGATACTCTGAACAAACAAAATAAAACAAGTATCACATGATCTCACTCATATGTGGACTCTAATGAACAAAATAAATCCAGACATAAAAGCATTGAAAAGATTGTGGAATCTCAGAGGGAAGGTGTGGGTGAGTAGGGTGGGAAGAGATCAACCAAAGACCTTGTATGCATATATGCATAGCCCATGGACACAGACAATAGGGGGTGAAGGCCTGGGGCAGAGGGTGTACCAAAGGGTCTTGGGTTCGGTTTCTGGTCAAGGGCAGATACTGGCTTCCAGGTTTCAATCCCTGCCCAGGTTCAGGTGAGATGTTTCTCTTTCTTTCCCCCCCATCCCTCCCTAACTTCTACTCTAAAAAACAATGGAAAAAATATCCCCCGGTGACGATTTAAAAATTGTGGTAAAATATATAGAACACAACATTTGCCATTTTAACTATTTTTAAATGTAGAGTCAGTGGCATTAATTACATTCAGTGTCATGCAACCAACACCACTGTTTCTAACCAAAGTTTTTCATCATCCCAAACAGAAACTCTATAACATCAATCAATACCTTCCCACACTCCTCACCCACCTGGTACCCTTTCAAGATATTTGATATAAGTAGAATCATAAAATAGCTGTCCCATTGTGTCTGGCCTATTTGGCTCAGTATAATGTCCTCAAGGTTCATCCATGCTGTAGCATATATCCGAACTTCATTTCTTTTCATGGCTGAAAAATATTCCCTTGTATGTATATACCACATTCTGTTTATCCATTCTCCATGTAACTGCCCAATATGAAAAATGATACTAATTATAAGAAATCCTGCCCTAGTTGGTTTGGCTCAGAGGACCGAGCGTCAGCCTGCGGACTGAAGGGTCCCGGGTTTAATTCCAGTCAAGGGCACATGCCGAGGTTGCAGGCTCGATCCCTAGGAGGGGGCATGAAGGAGGCAGCCAATCAATGATTCTCTCTCATCCCTGAAGTTTCTATCTCTCTCCTTCTCCCTTCCTCTCAGAAATCAATCAAAATATATTTTTTAAAAAGAAATTCTAAAACAGCACTGTGGCAACAACCTTGCCGCAAAGAACACGAAACCAACTGGCAAAATAAAGAGTGAACTAAAACCCCTAAAAACTTGTCTACCACAGTCTTGTAGAAATTTAGGTTATGGCCATTTTATTAGTCATTCTACTTTATAAATTCTCACCTCTTTTGGAGTTTTATGAGCTGCACAAAGAAAAATCCACTGCTCAGTTGCTGTCATCTGAGTACATGTGTCTGGATGGCATTCGCTCTGTTAAAATGTTACATTTCTTAATATGTAAAGCAATTAAAAAGTTTATCATTTGGGTTACTACATTTCCATGTACAATTCTAATTAGAAATTTTACATAAGTCTTGTAAGCACATAAAGTTATAAAACTAGGGGGAAAAATGAGAACTTTCTATTATAACTTTAACTTGAAAATATTACCTGAAGTTTGACAGCAAGTCCATTGAGCTCAAGACAGAATTGCCTAAAAATTCAAGTATATAAATGAAAAGTCTTATGTATTTTCCACATTATATTTAGAATATTAATTTAAAATACAAAACCCTACCATACCATCCATCCTCCCTCATCAACATTATCAACACCACATGAATTTAAATGGCACATTTCCTACAAAGACATACAGGTTAATAAACAAAATTCAAAACAAATGATCATAAAAAAGTTCAATATCAGAGTTCAAGAACTTGATCACTCTTAACACTGGAAATTGATACGATTTTACTGAGAAGTATTTTAGAAAAATTTACCAGGACACTTAGAAAGTGTATTTTTTTTTTATTAAGTCATTCTCCTAAGAACCAATTCTAATTAATCAGATTTATATGCAGATATATGTACAAAGATGTTCACAGAAACCATATACATAAAAAACTTTTTTTAACATTCTAAATAATTAGCAACTGAAGAGTAATAAAATGTTGGCAAAGGATATACAAAGGATATGTTTATACTCATAGTAAGATTCCAGTTATGTGTAAAATTATATGCGTTTCTATATCCATATACAAACAGATATACAAAAAAGACTACACTTTTTATACTCCTACATATTTTACAAGTTTTGTTATGACTACAAACATGTCTTTGTAAAACCTTCAATTATAACATAGAAGAACGTTTTTCATAATCCCACCACCTCTTCTGAAAAGATAATTACTGTTTATAGCAAATTTGATTTTATATATAATGATTTTAAATATATTGGGATCATATACACAATTTTGTAACTTCCTTTTTTGTCACTTAACAGATCATGGGCATTTTTTTCATGACATCTTTTCCTTCTAAAATTCCCAAATTGAGAATTACAAGCCTAGAACAATTCTTGGAACACTGTTAAGTGCTCAAAAAATATTGCCATGACACAAAGATAACTTACTTCATAACTAAATGAAATACTAAATGTTCCCTCTAAAAATTCTATCCAATTATTTACTCCTGTGTTTCCCCATCAAACCAATAAGAACACAATAGTCCTGAAAACACAGATCTAAGCCCTGGCAGTGTAACTCAGTTGGTTAGAGTTGTCCCAGTCCAATGGAGGAAGAGCTGCCAGTTCCATGCCTGGTCAGAGCACACACCCAATAGGGGGCATGCAGGAGGCAGCCAATCGATGTTACACTCTCACATGGTTGTTTCTCACTCTTACCCTCTCCCTTCTTCTCTCTCGAAAAATCAATAAAAATATTTTTAAAAAATAAATGCAAGGGGCTGAGTGGAGGGGGACAAAGAGAAGAGGAAGTAGGAAACATCTGTAATACTGTCAACAATTAAAAAAATATATAGTCCAACTGGTGTGGCTCAGTGGTTGATTGTCTACCTATAAACAAGGAGATCACAGTTGATTCCCCATCAGGCCACATGCCTGGGTTGCGGGCTCGATGTCCAGTGGGGGGGTGTGCATAAGAAAGAAGAGAGAGGGAGAGAGAGATAGAAACATCAGTGATGAGAGAGAATCATTGATCCGCTGCCTCCTGCACACCCCCTCCTGGGGATCAAGCTCTCAATCCGGGCATGTGCCCTGACTGGGAACCGAACTGTGACCTCAACCACTGAGCCACGCCAGCTGGGCAATAAAAACATATTAAAAAAAAAAAGACATTATGTCTTTGCAAAATCTAGACAACATGCCTGCAGCATCAATTTTAAAAAGTTCCTTATCTACAAATTGAGGCACTTATCACAGAAAATGTGGTCTAATTAATTGGGGAAAAGCCATACTATATTTATTATTTTAAAATAAACTCAAAAGTAACAAACCCCAATGAACATATTATCCATTCTGCATTCTCCATATTTAAACTATCAACTCATCCCAACTCCCATTTATACTAGAAAGTTGATAAATTCAAGAAACCATCTAGTAACTTCAGGATATAGCTGCTTCTAAAGTTAACTCTAGTTAACTAACTAGTCCTTCACTCATCATCAATTTTCTCATTCAAAGGATATTATGAAAAGCTCCAAAATTCCTTATTGCAGGATTACAATTAATCTATATTATCCAAAGGGAAGACTGACAGTTCACAGTAGTTAATAGGTAACTCATCAGATACCAAGCCTATACCAGGAACTTGACATGATCCTCTACAGCAGCAGTTCTCAACCTGTGGGTCGCTTTCACAGGGGTTGCCTAAGACCATCGGAAAACACATATATAATTACATATTGTTTTTGTGATTAATCACTATGCTTTAATTATGTTCAATTTGTAACAATGAAAATACATCTTGCATATCAAATATTTACATGACGATTCATAACAGTAGCAAAATTACAGTTATGAAGTAGCAACGAAAATAATTTTATGGTTGGGGGTCACCCACAACATGAGGAACTGAATTAAAGTGTCGCGGCATTAGGAAGGTTGAGAACCACTGCTCTAAAGATAGATAGCTATTCATGAGTAGGTAAATGGAAATAATGCATTTGTGATTAACAGATATGATTAAGGAAAACTGTAAAAACATAAGGCCCAAATCCATAAATGTAAAAAATAATCAGTAAATATCAAAGTTGAAAACTTTATAACACTGAAAATATAAAAACTTTAGAATTTGCTTTTTGATCTGCAGTTAATAATGATTTTATTTATAATTCATAATTAATACTAAAGATTATTTTTTACTAATAAGTACTATTACTATTTTGATATATCACAAGGACTTACCTTAAATGTTCATACTTCCATACACCTTCATCTTGGCCTTCAGGTGGTTCAAGAATTTTGTCAATATTGGAACAATCTGCTCTTATGTTCTGTTGAATATACTATAAACAAAGAGGTTCTTATAGTTAATTAAAATATTATACTACATGGTAAATCTTATATTAAACATATGTAATTTTTTAATATATAAAAACTGCTCTTGCCTGGCCAGCATGGCTCAGTGGTTGAGCATTGACCTATGAACCAGGAGATCATGGTTCAATTCCCGGTGAGGGCACATACCCAGCTTTGGGGCTCGATCCCCAGTGAGGAGTATGCAGGAGGCATGGTTTTCTTTCTCCCTTTTTCTCTCTTTCTTTCTCTCTCTCTCTCTCTCTCTTCCTCTCTCTCTCTCTCTCAAATCAATAAAAACATTTTTTTAAAGTAAATAATCCCATAAAGTTGGTTATGAACTCCTGGGTGCAATCCTGATCTGTACAGAAGTGCATGAATGGATCTTAAGCTAATTAATATCTGACAGACTTTGAGAACTGAGCTAATGGATATACCTCCACCTACCAGTGGTCGGCAAACTCATTAGTCAACAGAGCGAAATATCAACAGTACAATGATTGAAATTTCTTTTGAGAGCCAAATTTTTTAAACTTAAACTATATAGGTAGGCACATTGTTATTAACTTAATTAGGGTACTCCTAAGGCTTAGGAAGAGCCACTCTCACTAAGGGGCCAAAAAACCGCATGTGGCTCGCGAGCCACAGTTTGCCGACCACGCCAGTGACGGCGAGCCTTTTGAGCTCGGCGTGTCAGCATTTTGAAAAACCCTAACTTAACTCTGGTGCCGTGTCACATACAGACATTTTTTGATATTTGCAACCACAGTAAAACAAAGACTTATATTTTTGATATTTATTTTATATATTTAAATGCCATTTAACAAAGAAAAATCAACCAAAAAAATGAGTTCGTGTGTCACCTCTGACACGCGTGTCATAGGTTCGCCATCACTGGACTAGGCTGACAACAGATTGGTGCGCACGCACACACAACAGACGCAAAAGGTTTTGAAAACTAAACTAACATTGGAACCTCAGTTCAGTTGGAACTTGCAACCTGTATCTAACAAAGTCAAATGCCTGCTATAACAAAAATATCACATTCTCCATTGGGTTAAATAAGACCAGAGTATAAACATAACATTCAAAATGTCCAGGATATAATCCAGAATTAGTTGGCATACAAAAATACATGAAAATCTCAATTATCATGGGGAAAAACGAGCACTAGACACCAATGACAAGATGACACAGATATTGGAAATTACCCGACAAAGACTTTAGAGCAGCTACTTAAAAATTGCTTGAATGTAAAATTACAAACAGTCGAAAAAAAAGTATCAATAAAGATAAAAAGAGCCAAATGGAAATTTTGTTTTTAATTTTCTATTGCTACAGTGATTTTTATTCTTTTTTAAAAATATATTTTTATTTATTTCAGAGAAGAAGGGAGAGGGAGAGAGAGAGAGAAATATCAATGATGAGAGAGAATCATTGATTGGCCACCTCCTGCATGCCCCATACTGGGGACTGAGCTTGCAACCAGGCATATGCCCCAACCGGGAATCAAACTGTGACCTCCTGGTTCACAGTTCGACGCTCAACCACTGAGCAACACCAAATGGGTGCCAAATGGAAATTTTAGAACTGGGAAACACAACCACCAAAGTAAAACACTCACTGGACTCAATAGCAGAATGGAGATAACACAGTAAAGAATCAATAAACTTGTAGATAGATAAATAGATATTATCCAATCTGAACAGAAATTAAAAAGAATAAAAACAATAATAAACAGAGCCTCAGGAACTTGTCAGACAATAACGAAAGATTTAAGAGTCATGTCACCATCATCCCACAAAAAGAAAAAGAATGTGGTGCTAAAAAATATATCTGAACAAATAATGGCTAAAAAGTTTCCAAGTTGGGAAAAAACATAAACCTACAAATTCAAGAAGGTGAATAGGCTTATGGGGAGTTATTGTTTAATGGGTACAGAGTTTCAGTTGGAGGAGAAGAAGAATTCTCAAGATAGATGGAGGTGGTAATGGTTGCATAAAAATGTAAATGTACTTATCACCACAAAACTGTACGCTTAAAATGGGAAAAAGTGGTAAATTTTATATTTTTTTTATCACAATAAAAAAGCAGAGTGAATGCCAAACAGGAAAACCCAAAGAATCTAACCAACATGGCTCAATGGTTGAACGTTGACCTATGAACCAGATCTTGGTTCGATTCCCAGTCAGGGCACATGCCTGGGTTGCAAGTTCGATCTCCAGTAGGGGGCGTGCAGAAAGCAGCCCATCAATAATTACCTCTCTTCATTGATGTTTCTAACTCCCTCTCCCTTCCTCTCTCTGAAATTAATTAAAAACATATTTAAAAAAAAGAAAGAAAACCCAAAGAAATTCATGCCCAGGCACATAATTAAACTACCAGAGCCTGGCTGGTGTGGCTCAGTGGCTGAGCGTCAATCCATGATCCAGGAAATCAGGTTCAATTCCCGGTCAAGACACATGCCCAGGAGGCAGGTTCGATCCCTTGTAGGGGGTGTGCAGGAGGCAACCAATCAATGATTCACTCTCATCACTGATGTTTCTATCGCTCTCTCTCCCTCTTTGAAAACAACTTTTAAAATATTTTTTAAAAGATAACGTCATACTCGCCGAAACCGGTTTGGCTCAGTGGATAAAGCGTCGGCCTGCAGACTGAAAGGTCCCAGGTTGGATTCCGGTCAAGGGCATGTACCTGGGTTGCGAGCACATCCCCAATAGGAGATGTGCAGGAGGCAGCTGATCGATGTTTCTCTCTCATCGATGTTTCTAACTCTCTATCTCTCTCCCTTCCTCTCTGTAAAAAATCAATAAAATATATTTTAAAAAAAGATAACGTCATACTCACATACAAAAAGGCAATGCACAAAACCATTCATGAATGCTCTTCCATTTCCTGTGCTAAATACCTAATATACTAAATCCATTTTAAAGATTTTTATAATGATTATGAATTGTTTTTAAAGCTCAAAGAACTCAACTGTACTTCTATTTTATTCCTTAAGATCTTCAAATAACAATAAATCCAAATAGCTATCTACTTTTATTATCTGGCCATCAGACAAAGCCAAACAGCCTATTGTTATTGCACATTTTCTCTTTAAAAATGTTAGTTAACCAATGCCTCATCCAATTTACTAGTACACACAATTTCAGGCATCCTTTTATTAATCCTTAAGTGCTGGTGTGGCTCAGTTGGTTGGAGTGTTATCCCGTACGCCAAAAGATTGAGGGTTTGATTCCCAGTAGGGGCACATATAGGAGGCAACCACACACAGAGGGTGACCCACAGTGAGAACAGGGTCACAAGCGGGTGGGACTGGCCAATCTCTCGGTCCCTCGCGCCCTGGCTGTCAGGTTCCGACTGCCCAATGGCAATCGATGTTTCTCCCCCGCCCTCCACTTCTCTCTCTAAAATCAATAAACATTTTTTAAACCATTTAAAAAATGGTTTAAAAAAAGTAAAGCTTAGGTACATGTTCACAAGTGTTCAGTCACCAAATCAATATGCTACTTCTATTTAATGTTATTCTAATTTAGTATTCAATTAATTTTGAATTAAGTTCACTGTAAAATCAAATTTGGTACACTAATATAGTACAGATTAACATATTTTAAGATATTAAAATATATTTAAGTTTGATTATAGTTTAATATGCCATCTTAAAACAAAATGAAGGTTGACAAAAGTTTTAAATGGCCATCCATTAATTCCACAGATTCTGGAGATTTGCTGTTCTTCCTCCTCTACTGAAATTCATATTTGCAACCCGAAAGCCC
>NW_006293349.1:7581403-7581816 GCF_000327345.1 Myotis davidii | reverse complement strand
TTTTGTCTTTAAAAATGTTAGTTAACCAATGCCTCATCCAATTTACTAGTACACACAATTTCAGGCATCCTTTTATTAATCCTTAAGTGTGATCCTATATAATAAAAAGCTAATATGCAAATTGTCCCCTCGACTGGGAGTTTGACCAGGGGGCGGGGCCTACCGGCCAACCTCCAGCAGAACCTCCCCCGGCTGGCCCTGCCCCTGATTGGCCCCCCACCCCAATTGGGGGCAGGCCAATTGGACCTCACCCGTGCACAAATTCATGCACCCAGCCTCTAGTTTTTTAATAATTAGCTATGGAAATTATTTTTTCCCCAGATTCCAGATTTTATTCATTTTGAAAAAATGACCAGCTGGTGTGTGGTTTTTTTTAACCCAACTAGTACAAAATGTGATTCTCAATAAGAATA
>NW_006293349.1:7576957-7581358 GCF_000327345.1 Myotis davidii | reverse complement strand
TTAAAACAAAATGAAGGTTGACAAAAGTTTTAAATGGCCATCCATTAATTCCACAGATTCTGGTTTGTGCTAAAAGACATAGGAATACTTAACTATCTCAAGGAAGGTCAACTGCTTAGTTTATTGGTGTTGCAAAAGAAACTATTGTTATTACCTGCTGCACAGCTAGTGTACTGTCCATTTCATCAAAGGATTCATCAGGCCAATTATAGAAATCCTATAAAAAAATTCATGGTTAAAATACAAGATGCAATACCATTATGATTAACTTCAATTGTTAATAAAAATCCAAAGTTATACTAGAGGAGAGGAAAAGCGCTCATATTGTAAGCATTGTGGTTATCCTATATAATAAAAGCCCAGCGACCATAACGGCAGAACGACCAGAATGACCGCTCGAGCAGTCACTATGAGGTGCACTGACTACCTCTTGGTCCCTATCCCTGGCCCACAGGCTCCAATCCCCCAATGGCAAATGGGAAATCGGGGGTGAATGGTGGGGGATGCAGGCAGCGCCAGGTCAAGGCCCGTGCCCCCCCGGTCACCCCACACACAGAGGGCGACCCACAGTGGGAACAGGGTCACAAGCGGGCGGGACCAGCCAACCTCTCGGTCCCTCGCCCCGCCGCCGTCAGGTTCCGATTGCCCAATGGCAAACTGGGAACCGGGGTGGGTGGCAGCAGGGGGCAGGGCTGGCTGCTGGGAGCAGGGGATGATGGCCCTAATCACAGGATAGGCCTAGAAACCGTACCACCGCATGACTTTCGTGCACCGGGCCGCTAGTCTATAATAATAAAAGCGTAATATGCAAATCGACCAAACTACCAAACAGCAGAACGACCATCTGGACGACCACACTATGACACCCACTGGCGCCAGGCCAGCCAAGGTGAGTGCAATGCAATTGGTCAGGGGCCTGGCCATCTCCCCATGATCACCCTGCAGAGGGAGGCCCAGGCCACCAACCAGCAGGCTGCGGCAGATGGGCGGGGCCTCCCTCTGCAGGGCAATCCATCGCGGAGCCCTGGCTGGGTGGACGGGGACTACCTCTTTGGGGCCATCGATCGCGGGGCTCCCAGACTGTGAGAGGGCACAGGCCAGGCTGAGGGATGCACCCCCCCCCCAGTGCACAAATTTCATGCACCAAGCCTCTACTCAACACCAAGATTTTATTTAATTGAACTACAAGTTACTTTTTTTCAACCACAAATCCTTCAATATGGCTCCCATAAACCTTGCATGTATCACTTGAGGAGATAAGTACTACTTTTTTGTTTATTGTGGTTAAGTATCTTCTCAAAAAGTTACACTTAAAAGTCTCCAGGCACCTGAAGATTTGCCAGCTTGGCTTGTAGCTCAGTTGCAGGCTTGGCCCCAACCAATAGATGCCTCTCTCCACATTGATGATTCTCTCTCTCTGTCTCTCCCCCTCCCTATCACTCTCTCTAAGAATCAATGGAAAAATATCCTTGGATGAGGATTAATAAAAAAATAAAAATAAAAAAATCTCAGGGCACCATAAAACTGATCAGTTTTTACCTAGAGAACAGCTAGTGTTAGTAGTAGCACAAGTGTTATTTTATTTTAGAAAAACATTATAAACTATTATTCCAATGCTAATGATGTTCTAAATATCTAAACAAAATATGAGCTCTATCAAAAATAGAACAGCCAATATAATATTTGTTATTAACATATTTCGTACCGCTCAGGAGTTTTCTCGTGTTTCGCGCGCCATCTGTTAAGGACCACTCATGAGTGTTCTCATTTTTCACACCCATGGAAAAAGGGGCGAATCTAGATACTTATGTAAATTTTGTTTGGTCCCTCTTCATAGAGGAAAATGTTTTACGCAATACCATACGTTAAAAAAGTACTAGGAACTTTAATTGTTTGTTTTTGTAAATAAAAATGTCATAATTATTGAAAAACACCTAAAGTGCATTATGAGGATTTAAATAACGTGCAGTTTGCCCAACAACGTGCAGTCCCTGGCATATGTCTTAGAGATTTCTATGCGGTACACAATGTGTTAAAATGTTAGAAAACACATAGTAATATACAGAAAAGATGTAAAAAAAAAAGTTAATTGGGAATTAAATATTCTGCCTCATCACACCTGTGATATACTTTAAACACTGAAAGGAGGAATCAAAAATCGGGGTTAATGAATGTTCTCATCTAATTCCATTAATAAACACTTATTGAAAACCAACTATGTGCCAATTCCCAATCAACCAATCTTAAAAAAAGTAGGAAGACACTCCACTACTCTATGATAGCTCTACATAAGTCATCTTGGAACAGACTCATTTCACTGAAGGAAATTAGTGTCACAGGGCAGCATGCTGTGTAAGCAGTCTTTTTTTTTTTTTAACCCTAATCTTTTCTGCCACATTTTATTTAACAACCTTGATCTATGACAACGTGGAAAAAGCAAAGGAGCTTTCTTATATGTGACTTACTCATAGCAGACAGATGTATTACAATATTAATTTACAATATATTATTTTCTTTCCTTTCAAACTTCATAACTTTTGAGTAAATAAAAATGGATGACAATTACCAGAATGTGAGTTCACTTCTTTTTTTTAATATAAAATATAAAAGGTGATCACTTAATAAAAGAAAAAAACAACAACAATGTTTCCACAGAATAAGAAGTAAAGATATCTAAGAGAGTATTTGCAGGTAAAGAAAGTCTGGGAAGAGTAAAAAGCCTAAATAAAAATGTCCAGTAGTATGACAACAAAACTGCCAGAGCAACTGACAGCTAAATGTGACTCTAGTAAGGACTTGCAAATCAAATTCTACAAAAGTCAATCCTAGAAGCAACTTGTTTACGGAGAAAAAGTCACCAGTGAACTAAGAATGCAAAACTATGGGACCTTGAGCAAATGCAGAGGATTCTCAGGGCTGATTCTCAGGGCTTCCGTTTTCTTACCTGTAACATGCATCTGGGAAGGTGTCTGGATCTCAAAGATTCCTTCGAAAGGACTCTTTCCAAAATTCTGTGCAAGATATGAAAAGCTATTCTCCGGCATACGGTCACAGCTCTATGGTTTTCTGTTTTGTTTTGTTGTGTGTCTTTTGCCCACTTGTACCACTTTTCCTTTAAAATTACATTTTAACACACCTCTTTTTTTAAAAACTTTTTTTTATTTTTATTGATTTTTTACAGAGAGGAAAGGAAAGAGATAGAGAGTTAGAAACATCGATGAGAGAGAAACGTTGATGAGCTGCCTCCTGCACATCTCCCATTAGGGATGTGCCCGCAACCCAGGTACATGCCTTTGACCAGAATCGAACCTGGGACCCTTTAGTCCGCAGGCCGACGCTCTATCCACTGAGCCAAACCGGTTTCGGCTGACACACCTCTTCTAAGTTTAGAGCATCTACTCAAGAGCAAGCCATTCAGCTGGCAGGTTCGTCAGACTGAGTCTAAAGGCCTACTGATTTTCTAAAGAACGTGAGGCATCCCTCTTCTGCAAATCCCAAGAACCAATACCTAAATAAGCACCAAATCACCAACTACTGCCCTCCTGAAAGCGAACACCAGTTCATTCCCTGTGCCTCCCACATAACAACAAGGAAATTCACAGGGAATGACCTCCAACCAGTCGCAGCGGAGGATGAGCACTGGCCGGGCCAGAGAACAGCTGCAGAGAGGTAGCCAAAGGCAAACAGCAGGAGGAGGCGCAGTTAAGGATCGCCACCCAGATCCGGCGACACCAGCTGATGGGGCAAGGCGGGCAGGTGTGTCACACGCCAGGTGGGTCCTAGTCACCGTGTAGGACCTAGTCGCCAGGTGGGACCTAGACGCCAGGTGGGACCCAGTCACCAGGTGGGACCTAGACACCAGATGGGACCTAGTCGCCAGGTGGGACCCAGATGCCAGGTGGGACCCAGACGCCAGGTGGGACCCAGTCGCCAGGTTAGTCCTAGATGCCAGATGGGACCAAGATGCCAGGTGGGACCAAGATGCCAGATGGGACCCAGATGCCAGGTGGGACCCAGACGCCAGGTGGGACCCAGGCGCCAGGTGAGTCCCAGACGCCAGGTGGGACCTAGATCCCAGGTAGGACCTAGTCGCCAGGTAGGACCTAGTCGCCAGGTGAGTAGGACCTAGTCGCCAGGTGGGACCTAGACGCCAGGTGGGACCCAGTCACCAGGTGGGACCTAGACACCAGATGGGACCTAGTCGCCAGGTGGGACCCAGATGCCAGGTGGGACCCAGACGCCAGGTGGGACCCAGTCGCCAGGTGAGTCCTAGATGCCAGGTGGGACCTAGATGCCAGGTGGGACCTAGATGCCAGGTGGGACCCAGTCGCCAGGACCAGGTAGGCTGCGTTCCCACGCCCTCTCTCCCTGGCATCCCGACCCCACCCCACCACCCCCCAA
>NW_006293349.1:7568020-7576589 GCF_000327345.1 Myotis davidii | reverse complement strand
GATGGAAAGAAGGAACAGCCGACGGCTGCCCGGCGGCGGGAGGGGGTGGGAAGAAGGAACAGCCGACGTCTGCCCGGCTGCAGCGAGGGAAGGAGAGGCCCGGCGGCGGGGGCCCACAGCGGTGGGGAGGGTCTCCTCCGGCTTAACTTCGTGACTTTAGTCGGACCGAGCTTGCACCATGGCGACCGTCTCGGTAGACCTTGCGCAAGCATAACTCCGTCCCGAAAGCCACCGTCCTAGGCATGCAAAGTGGAAAACGGACAGACACCCTGTTACAGGAACTCCAGAGACCTTGCATGACATCGGCCCAATCTCAGATCAGACTAGACCAGGGCCGAGAGTGTAAAGGATGGCTCCACCATCCGCCGACTTCAGAGCCAAGGACTTTTTCTTTTTTAAAAAAATGTTTTTTATTGATTTTTTTACAGAGAGGAAGGGAGAGGGATAGAGAGTTAGAAACATCTGTCAGCTGCCTCCTGCCCATCTCCTACTGGGGATGTGCCTGCAACAAAGGTACATGCCCTTGATGCTCACCGGCACACCTCCCACTGGAGATGCGCCGGCAACCAAGGCACGTGACCCTGACCGGAATCGAACCTGGGACCCCCCAGTCCGCAGGCCCACGCTCTATCCACTGAGCCAAAGGACTCAAGGGCCCATGGACTTTTTCAATGACAAGTTGGTTTGCGTCAAGGCCCCAGATGCCAGTGATCCGAGACCCAGTGGACACCTGGTAGGGGGCGTTAGGCGGACAAAATGAGCTCGTGTTGCAAGTCAGAAAGCCGGAGGAGCGCCTGAATGCCTCCTGGTGGGAGTTGTACATCACACAGGATTTCAGATTTTCTAAGTGTTCTCTTTAGTCATGAAATCATGGCCGTTTTGGCAAACTTTTTTTTTTAATATTTTTTTATTTATCATTTTTTATTGATTTCAGAGAGGAAGGAAGAGGAAAAGAGAGATAGAAACATCAATGATGAAAGAAAATCATTGACTCTCTCCTGCACAGATATTTGTCACTGATGGATGCAAGTCCCCCACTGGGGATGGAGCCCACAACTCGGGCAACTGCCCCTGACGGGAATCGAACCCGGGACCCTTCAGCTCGCAGGCCAACGCTCTATCCACTGAGCCAAACCGGCCAGGGCGGCAAACTTTTTTTTGCTCCCTGCTTAGAAACTTTAAATCTTTGATCTGGGATGGGAGAGGCCTTAGGATAGATACCTAATGGGGAGACAGCGGGTGAAGAGTGCATACAGTAGGGTGACTTCCAAGAGAAAACATCAGCTACCCCATCAAATACACGAAAAGGTCCATTGAGAATGCAGAGAGAACCATGTCACAGACATCATCCGAAGGTGTGAGGGCTGGAGGAGAGATTGGTTAAACTGAGTGTGTGCAAAACTGAGTAACTGTCAGATCCTTGGAACTTTGGCTCCGAGTGTTTTAACAGTAGGAAGTTGTTTTGTCTTAAGTCAGATTCCTGTTTCATTGAAGATGTATAGACTGGTAACTTTTCAAGAGCAAAGACTTAATTCTTAATTTCATCACCATCTTCTAGATACAAAAGGTTTATTCATTCAACAAGTATTTATTAATCAATCCCCACTATGTGTTCAGCACCGAAGCAGGAGAATGCAAAGACCCAGTCCGTAATCAGAAATTGCTCAGTGTCTAGCAATGGGACACGTGCAAATCACCAGTTAACTTAGGAGATACAGTGAGAATCTAAGACAAGTGAGAATCCAAAGTATGTTGTCTCCCGAAGAGACATGGGGTGGGTGTGAGAGCAGAGTCCTAAGTAGGTCTCTCAGTCTGTGGACAACCCATCTCCAAGAATTAAATTAAAATTGGTCATGTTCTGGGCCCCTGAGCAGTAAATATCAGGTACCTATGTTTGAGGGGCTCACCTTAATATTTTCTTAGGTCCATATTTGTTATACTGTTTCAGCGCATCTGATGAGAACAAGAGAAGACCATTAATTGACTTCTTTAGAGCTTCCAAAAAAAAAAAAAAAACAAGAGAAAAAAGGAATAAGTAGGTTTTTAATTCAGGAACAAAGTACACATCCATCTCTTTGAAAAGTCCAATAAAGTTGAATGTGATGTCGACTCTGGCCTTGTTCAGAGGAAAAACCTTGTTCGTTAGGGTTGAAATATTTCTAGCTCATAACCTTGACATTTTACTTCCTCTGTGTCTGCAGATTATGACCTTTAAAAAAAATCTTTCTACAACCAGGGCTAATTTGGAGGGGGAAGAAGAAAAAGAAAAACAGAGCATGATCAATAATAAGTTACATGTAATAATGTAAAAACTGGAATATTTTGGTTAAAGGAGAAGTAGTCTTCTCAAAGGCAATGTAGAAAATTTAAAATAACTCTGGGCTGGGACTAGAAAATCTAGATTATCTTGCCTCTTGACCAGAAGACTTTGAACATGCTATCAAATAAAAGTTTCCTTTTTTATTAAAAAAAAGATTAATTGATTTTAGGTGGAGGGAGAGGGAGAGAAAGGAACATCAATTTATTGTTCCACTTGGGCTAACCCAGCTTGCACAATGGCAACCAGCTTGGCTTGTAGCTCAGTTGCAGGCTCCATTCTTGGCCCCAACCAATAGATGCCTCTCTCCACATTGATGATTCTCTCTCTCTGTCTCTCCCCCTCCCTATCACTCTCTCTAAGAATCAATGGAAAAATATCCTTGGATGAGGATTAATAAAAAAATAAAAATAAGCCAAAACCGGTTTGGCTCAGTGGATAGAGCGTCGGCCTGGGGACTGAGAGGTCCCGGGTTCGATTCCAGTCAAGGGCATGTGCCTTGGTTGCGGGCACATCCCCGGTGGGGAGTGTGCAGGAGGCAGCTGGTTGATGTTTCTCTCTCATCGATGTTTCTAGCTCTCTGTCTCTCTCCTTTCCTCTCTGTGAAAACTCAATAAAATATATTTTAAAAAAATAAAAATAAAAAAAAAATCTCAGGTTACCATAAAACTGATCAGTTTTTACCTAGAGAGCAGCTAAGGGTTTACGGATGCACCCACTTGTTTGATTCTTGCATGTGACCTAATCAGAGATGGAACCCACAACCTTGGTGTTTGGGGACGAGGCTCTAACCAACTGACCTACCTGGTCAGGGCTAAAAGTTTCTTTTTTTTAATGAAAATAGTTCACAGCAGTTCTCTCTCTACCTCTTAGAGTATGAATGTAAATATAAAAGTAAATATTCCTGGAAGTCTCTTAGAGTTTTAGAAGAAAATATTTTATAAATCCATAGTTTCATAAGGAATTTCAAAAATATCTATCCAGCCTGGCCAGTGTGGTTCAGTGGTTGAGCGTTGACCCATGAACCAGAAGGTCAAGGTTCAATTCCCGGTCAGGGCATATGCCAGGGTTTTTGGATCAATTCCCCAGTGCGGGGGGGAGTATGGGAGGCAGCCCACTGATGATTCTCTCTCATCCTTGAAGTTTTTGTGTGTGTGTTTTTAAATATATTTTTATTGATTTTAGAGATGAAAGGGGAGAGAGAGAGAGAGAGAGCGAGAGAGAGAGAGAGAGAGAGAGAAATATCAATGATGAGAGAGAATCATTGACTGGCTGCCTCCTGCACGCCCTGCAATCCGGGCATGTGGCCTGACCTCCTGATTCATAGGTTGAACCTCAACCACTGAGCTACACCAGCTGGGCCTCATCATTGATGTTTTTATCTCTCTCTCCCTCTCCCTTCCTCTCTCTGAAATCAATAAAAAATATCTATTAATATGAAATTCTTTGGGGGAATTTTTAAATCCAAATAAAATAGTGAATGCCCATTATGTGTAGTAAGGCACTGAGCAGGTGCTGAGAAACATGAATAAGAAGTATAAGGTACTTTCCTCAAAAAATAAAAATTAATAGGAAAGGGGGAGCGGTAGAATACCATACTACAAAGCAAAATGTCTTAGGTATGAAGCAGCCCTTGTTGGTTGCCTACTTGCTATCCTTCCTCTTTGATCTTGCTCAATATCCATATTTCCCTGTAGGGCCTAGGGTAGGTATACCCATCTCCAGCTGAATTATAAATCCCTATTGGTCTAAGCCAGTGATTTTCAACCTTTCCACCTCATGGTACACATAAACTACTAAAATTCTGCAGCACACCAATATACACAATTTTTGCTGATCTGCCAAAAATATAGGTATAATTTTGATTCATTCATATGGGACGGCTATTGTTGTATTGGTTATTGTCATTTTTTATTTGACAACAATCTAAGGGAAAAGAGGTCAGTGCCCCTGACTAAACAGTCAGGTATTTCAAGTTTTACAAATTCTTGCTATGGCACACCGATTGAAAATTGCTGATGTAAACCAATGTTCAATTAAAGAATAAACATGTCCCTGGCGAGATAGCTCAATTGGTTAGAGTGTTGTCCTCATATACCAACGATGTGGGTCCAAACCCCAGTCAGGGCATATATAATACAAGAATCAACCATCAAATGCATAAATAAGTGGAACAATAAATTGATGTTTCCCTCTCTCTCTCTCTCTCTCTCTCTCTCTCTCTCTCTCTCCCCTCTCCCTCTCCCTCTCCCTCTCCCTTCCTTCCTCCAAAATCAGGGTGTGTTTGTTCTTTTTTAAAGAATAAACATGTGACTCCAATTTAGCCTAAAGAAATAGGAAAGGATATCTGATGGAGCACTTTGGGGAAAGAATTTCTTGCAGTCCTTTTTTTCTGGCCACTGAACATTTCCAAGTCTGGGACTCTATCAACCATCACGGAGATGCAGGAGATTTCATTCCAGGCCAAGCAAAGTTGAAGCAGTAGGGAAGCGTGGGGATGTATATTCATAGTTGAACAAATTAGTGTCTATATACAATTTTATACATATATTTTCAACATATTTGAAAATTACTTGGTATGAAAATTTGCCGGAAGTCGGTCCACCCTTGCTGCTTGACACAGTCACTGCAGGGAAGAAACATCTGCACAGCTTATGTTTCAAGGGACCTGGCGTATATGGCATATGTGTTTTAAACAGGACCACCTCCCTGAGAAAGGCTGTTTCCCCAGGTGGGGATTTCTCCCTGGAGTTAGGGATTAACAGGACTAAGGAAGAGAATCAGTAAAACCCTCTAGTGTTGCAGAAATACCATGTACTACTTATGAAAAACTTGGACTAAGACTGTTGGCAAAAAATTTGGGACTTGTTGGGCCCACATCCCTTGTAGTTTAACAGAACAATAGAGTAGTGGCCTTGGAATGGAGATAACAAACGCCCTAACCTTTGGAATAGAATGGATAGGATTAAAATCAATTGGTATAAACACAGATGTAACAGGAGAATAAAGGCAGAACCTGGCTGGAGAACTTGACTGGAGAACCTGGCTAGGCTGCTGATCAACTGAATGCTGTCTCCATATAATTTCTTCTTCGCCAATTCCATCCACACCTTTGGGAACCCCTGGACCTGCTGGGGTTGGACCCCAACAACTGGTGCAAGAACAGCCACCATCAAGGTGAGAGCTAGTGGTGACGGTTGGTGGAGAACCGTTGCCTGCAGCATTTTATCCTGTGCAAGCTCCAGGGGACGATCAGACAAGATCCTTCTTACAAGACAAACTTACAGACTTTTCCTGCTAAGACGTCAATTTGTGTCTTAGAAAAGCAGAAATACTGTGAAAGATTGAAATAACCTAAATCATCCAAAACTAAGGCATACATAACGAAACAACTTCTAGTACTTATATAGAAAAAGGACATGTATTTGTAGACATTAGAATATCAGAATTTGAAGCAATTAAGAATGTCTCTGCCAAGTAGACAAATAGCTATTATTAACCCTCCACCACCAGAGTATATAAATACTAGGAAAAATGGGAGATTGACAAATCAGCTGCAGTATCTACAAAAAGTTGTCTTGAAGGCTTTATGGAAGCATCGTTTTTCCTGGCCTTTTCAGCAGCCCATGGATGCCGTGAGACTAGAGTCGCCCGATTATTACACCATTATCAAAAACCCAATGGATTTAAGTACAATTAAGAAGCGCTTGGAAAAATAAGTATTATGTGGAGGCTTCAGAATGCACAGAAGACTTCAGAACAATGTTCTCGAATTGTTATTTATACAACAAGCCTGGAGATGACATTGTTCTTATGGTCAAAGCTCTAGAGAATTTATTTAAACAGAAATTATCACAGATGCCAAAAGAAGAGCAAGTTGTGGGTGGTAAGGAAAGAATCAAGAAAGGCACTAAACAGAACGTAGCAGTTTCTTCTGTTAAAAAACAACAGCCTCCTAAAGGATCAGAGAAAGTATTTAAGCCGCAAGTGAGTCCCTCTGTATTTCCTGAATCATCTACTTCTCCTTTAAATATAGCACAAGGTGCTCCACCCAACTCTACCTCACAAACAGTGGCTCAGGTTACAAAGGGTGTAAAGAGGAAAGCAGATACAACAACTCTTACAACTTCAGTCCTTAAGGCAAGTGGTGAACCTTCCCCAGCACTTACAGAAAAAAAACCAGCCAAAATGCCACCCGTCAAAGAAAGTGGGGGGAAGAATGTTTTGCCGAATTCTCAGCAACAATATAAAGTTAAAGTAACTGAACCATTAAGGCACTGTAGTGAGATTCTGAAAGAACTGTTTGCAAAGACAAGCTGACAGGCCAGCTTGGACTGATTAGGCATTCTGCTTTGATGTTTGAAATGCATTTTGCAAAGATCCCAGATGAACCTATTGAGAGTAATCCTATCTATAATATCAAAACGGATACCACAAAGTCCCTTGGTAGAGAAAGCAGTACTGAAACTTCCTCTGAAGATAACTCTTCTGGTGATTCTGAAGATGACCAAGTTCACAGTGCTACAAAGCTTCAGAAGCAGGTTAAAGCTATTCATCAGCAACTGCAGGTTCTATCCCAAGTACCACTCCATAAGCTAAAGAAAAAAAGGGACAAATCTAAACGGGAAAAGAAAAAAGGAAAGGTTAATAACACGGATGAAAATCCAAGAAAGAAGGTTAAGCAAATGAAATTAAAGGAGAAATCTAAGAGCAATGATCCGAAGAAGAGGGAACAACCAGTGTTGGCTCTGAAGTCTGAGGATGAAGATAACGCTGAACTTATGAGCCATGATGAGAAAAGGTGGTTAAGTTTGAATATAAGCAAACTCCCTGTAGATAAACTTGGGAAAGTCCTTCATATAATACATTCCAGAGAAGCTTCACTGAGAAATCCCAGCCATGAGGAGATAGAGATAGACATGAAAATACTGAAAACAACAACACTGAGAGAGCTAGAAAAATATGTTGCTGCATGTCTAAGAAAAAGACCACTAAAACCTAGTGGTAAGAAAATAATGAAGTCAAATGGAGAACTTCATGCACAGAAAACACAGGAGTTGGAAAAGCGGTTACTAGATGTCAATAATCAGTTAAATTCCAGGAAATGCCAAACAAAACCTGAGAAAGCGCCATCATCCACGGCTGTTGCTGGAATTGATTCCCGATTGAGTGACAGCAGCAGCAGTTCCTCAGAGTCTGAAAGTAGTAGCGGTGATTCCGTGACTTCAGACAGCAGTGATTCCGAATCAGAAATGTTACCTAAATTTACTGAGGCGAAACAGAAGGGAACTCCTTCTAAAGAGAAAGTAAAGATACAATCTACTATGCGAGATACAACCTCTAGCACTACTGCCCTTTTTCATCAGACTACACATTCAAGTGGAACCGCACCAGATCACCACCAGTTAGCAATTAATCATCAAGAATTCGAATATAAACCGAGTGTGAAACACATTTCACCTTTACAAATCCTGCCTTTCTCAGGTGGTTCTGAAAATCACTTGAATGGCCTACCTGTGATGCATCAGTCTTGGGATGACACAATGGTGGTCGAGTCTGAATGTCAAGTTTCTGTGCGGAAGGATATAAAAATCAAGAATGCTGACTCTTGGAAAAGTTTGGGCAAACCGGTTAAAACTTCAGGTGTATGGAAATCCTCAGATGAGCTCTTCAACCAGTTTAGAAAAGCAGCCATAGAGAAGGAAATAGAAGCTCGAACTCAGGAACTAATACGGAAACATCTGGAACAGAATACAAAGGAACCCAAAGTATTTCAAGAAAATCAAAGGCACCCTGGTTCCACTCTAGAATCTTTTTCAAATAAGATGCCAAACAGGTGCCTTGGAGACAAGCAGAAAGAACACCAGCAGCACTGGAAGCTCAAGAGAACAGTAGCCTTGGGCTTCTCAAAGACCGTCATGTAGCGAGGGAGAGAGAGCAAGAGCGGAGGAGGAGAGAAGCAATGGCTGGTACCATTGATATGACTCTTCAACGTGACATTATGACAATGTTTGAAAACATTGAGCTTTGATTAAAACTCAGTTTTTGAATTAACCATCAACTTAAAATGAATGATATCAAAGATTAAGATGCATATGGCACCCTAGCCGGTTTGGCTCGTGGATAGAGTGTCAGCCTGCAGACTCAAGGGTCCAGGGTTCGATTCCGGTCAAGGGCATGTACCTTGGTTGCAGGCACATCCCCAGTAGGGAGTGTGCAAGAGGCAGCTGATCGATGTTTCTCTCTCATTGA
>NW_006293349.1:7564807-7567597 GCF_000327345.1 Myotis davidii | reverse complement strand
AGGCCGCAGACTCACCTGTGTGGATTCCAGACCAACTAGTCCGACCTTATGTCTCACTGCCCTCCGTCTCCGCCCCACCTCCTCCTCCCCGGTATCATCCATATCAGCTGACCCAGAGGGCACAGCTGACTCCTCCCTGGACACCGACTCCACCATCAAGCATGGCCCTGATAGACCCGTTGATCCGTCCATTCAACGCGCTAACGCTTCAGGAAGCCCGTCGCCAGCGACGCCGCCCGCTAGCCAGATCAACGAGGACAACCAAACCACCTGCTTGGGGACAGCTGAAATCCTTGACTGAAGAGGCCAGCAACCTTCTCCAGGAACAAGGCTCCGTGTGCACTCCATCCACTATGTTTATTGCTGTGCTCGCTGTCATTGCTTGTCAGTCTTCTTCCGAGTCTTAAACAACCCAATCTGAGAGGTGGCCGCTGATTTACACGCGCTGTCACTTAAAAAATAAAAATGGGGGAATTTGCCGGAAGCCGGTCCACCCTTGCTGCTTGACACAGTCACTGCAGGGAAGAAACATCTGCACAGCTTATGTTTCAAGGGACCTGGTGTATATGGCATATGCTTGCTCCCCCTCTTAGCGCTATGTGTTTTAAACAGGACCACCTCCCTGAGAAAGGTTGTTTCCCCAGGTGGGGATTTTTCCCTGGAGTTAGGGATTAACAGGACTAAGGAAGGGAATCAGTAAAACCCCTTAACTAAGTGCCAGGCGGGTAATTAATCACTTTTTTTTTAAAATATATTTTATTGAGTTTTTACAGAGAGGAAAGGAGAGAGATAGAGAGTTAGAAACATCAATGAGAGAGAAACATCGACCAGCTGCCTCCTGCACACTCCCCACTGGGGATGTGCCCGCAACCAAGGTACATGCCCTTGACCGGAATCGAACCTGGGACCTTTCAGTCCGCAGGCCGACGCTCTATCCACTGAGCCAAACCAGTTTCGGCGTAATTAATCACTTTAACTACGAACAATCACCCTTAAACTACATAATCTTTACTTAGGATAATCTCCTTCAGTTACTTCCTTATAGCTTAACAGAACAATAGGGTAGTGGCCTTGGAATGGAGATAACAAACGCCCTAACCTTTGGAATAGAATGGATAGGATTAAAATCAACTGGTATAAACACAGATGTAACAGGAGAATAAAGACAGAACCTGGCTGGAGAACTTGACTGGAGAACCTGGCTAGGCTGCTGATCAACTGAATGCTGTCTCCGTATCATTTCTTCTCCGACTCCATCCACACCTTTGGGAACCCCTGGACCTGCTGGGGTTGGACCCCAACAAAAATTGTCATAGACAAAATTATTGGTGTTTATAAAGAGCTCAAACTTAGACAACTTTGACTACAGATGACTGAAATATTAAACTCTCATGGCACCTTTCTCTAGAATTCTAGAGTATTTGACCAAATTGGTGATTGTGGGCACCAACATGGCCCTCAATGATTATTATCTTCTGGTATTTACACATTTGTGTGGTTTCCCCTCACACTGAATTGGGCTGACCTGGATAACCAATACGATACTGTGCAAAGGATGTGTGACTTCTGACATGAAGTCATGAAACTGCCCATTGAATCAGGAAACAAATGTGACAAGTTAGTACCGCTAATATTTAAAACCTTACGATCCAGCCGAAACCGGTTTGGCTCAGTGAATAGAGCGTCGGCCTGTGGACTGAGGGGTCCCAGGTTCGATTCTGGTCAAGGGCATGTACCTGGGTTGCGGGCACATCTCCCGTGGGAGATTTGCAGGGGGCAGCTGATCGATGTTTCTCTCTCATCGATGTTTCTGACTATCTCTCTCCTTTCCTCTCTGTAAAAAATCAATAAAATATATTAAAAACAAACAAACAAACAAAAAACCTTACGATCCATGTTGTGGGAATGTAAAATGGTGGGGCTACTGTGGAAAACAATATGGAGATTTCTCAAAACCGGTTATAAAGCTGTCAGTTCTACCTAGCAATCCTACCTCTGGATATTTTATCCACAAAAATTGAATCTCAAAGAGAGATCAGCACTTCCCTCTTCACCGCAGCAGCATCCACAGTGGCAAAGATGGGGAAGTAACCGAATGTCCAATTCACACGGACCAAGATGTGGAAACAACCTAAACGTCCATCTACCAGATGAATGGATAAAGAAAAATATGGGCCCACTGGTTTGGCTCCGTGGTTGAGCATCAACCTATGAAGCAAGAGGTTCGATTCCCAGAGTTGTAAGCTCCATCCCTGGTGTAGGGCATGCAGGAGGCAGCCAATCAATAATTCTTTCTCTCTCGTCATTTTTTAAAATAAATCTTTATTGCTGAAAGTGTTACATATGTCCCCTTTCCCCGCCTCCATTGCCCTCTCCCATCCCCCTCTCTCTCTCATCATTGATGTGTCTATCCTTCTCTCTGAACTCAATAAAAAAATAAAATAAAATATATTAAAATAAAATTTAAAAAATGTGGTATAGTCCTAACCGGTTTGGTTCAGTGGATAGAGCATCCTCCTGCAGACTGAAGGGTCCCAGGTTCAATTCCCCTCAAGGGCATGTACCTGGGTTGCGGGCACATCCCCGGTAGGGGGTGTGCAGGAGGCAGCTGATCGATATTTCTCTCTCATCGATGTTTCTAACTCGCTATCCCTCTCCTTTCTCTCTGTAAAAAAATCAATAAAAATACATCTTTTTAAAAATGTGGTATAAACTTACAATATTTTCTATTATTCCGATATACTATATAGTATATATTATTCCGATTAATGACAGACAAACGAAGGAAGC
>NW_006293349.1:7553924-7564622 GCF_000327345.1 Myotis davidii | reverse complement strand
TCGGGCCTTCGGTGATAAGCCTTGGTTTCCCCGGGCTTCGCTTCTCAGGTACTTTGGGGTCCTCTCTCGACTCCCCCACACTTACACCTTCAGGATGTGGAACACCTGGGCCACGTTCCTGCAGATGAGCCGCCGGACGTCCACCGCGTTACCCACCGGGACCTCCAAGTGCACCCCTTCCCGGAAGGTGCCCACCCGGCCGGGCGCCGTGGCGTCCAACCATGACCTGGCCAGTCTCTTTGAGTGTCCCGTGTGCTTTGACTACGCGCTCCCCCCCACTCTGCAGTGTCAGAGCGGCCACCTGGTCTGCAGCAACTGTCGCCCCAAGCTCTCCTGCTGTCCGACCTGCCGGGGCCCCTTGGGAACCATCCGCAACTTGGCCATGGAGAAGGTGGCCAACTCGGTCCTGTTCCCTTGCAAACACGCCATTTCGGGGTGTGAAATCACTCTGCCGCACACCCAAAAGGCAGACCACGAAGAGCTCTGTGCGTTCCGGCTGTACGCCTGCCCCTGCCCCGGCGCGTCCTGCCAGTGGCAGGGCTCCCTGGATGCCGTGATGCCCCACCTGATGCATCAGCACAAGTCCATCACCACCCTGCAGGGGGAGGACATCGTGTTCCTCGCCACCGACATCAACCTCCCCGGCTCTGTGGACTGGGTGATGATGCAGGCCTGCTTCGGCTTCCACTTCATGCTGGTCCTGAAGAAGCAGGAGAAGTGCGACGGGCACCAGCAGTTCTTCGCGATCGTGCAGCTGATGGGGACGCGCAAGCAGGCGGAAAAGTTTGCTTATCGACTCGAGCTGAACGGCCAGAGGCGGCGGATGACTTGGGAAGACACTCCCCGATCGATTCATGAGGGCATCGCAACGGCCATTATGAGTAGCGACTGTCTAATCTTTGACACCAGAATCGCACAGCTTTTTGCCGAAAATGGCAATCTAGGCATCCACGTCACTATTTCTATGCGTTGAAATGGCGAGCCCACATTTTTCTGGCCGGTGTTTAAAACCATTGCGTTCAATTTCACAGAGAATAGGCACCCTTCTGCCTGCCCACCTGAAACTTTTGGAAGGTGGAGCTAGTCGCATGAAGGTAAATAAAACGAAAGGCTGTTAAATACAGGAAAGAGTTGCATGCAGTTATTACGGCGGCGTTAACAGCACCAAGGGTTAGGACCTAACCGTTAGGTGGTGGAGTCAGACCAGTTCAGCAACCTCCCTACTTGAGTTCCGGCTAAGAAAGAATTCAGAGGCAAGACTCAAAACTATACCAGCGTCTTTTTAGAAAGTCACAGAGATAGAGGCAATGGGCTTCAGAAAACAAGTTACCCAGGCAAAAGCAGGGCACTTGGGGCGTAGGAAAAAGAGAGAGGCAAGGAAAGGGCACCTGGGCGAAGGGGGTGGAGAAAGGCCGGGAGTGTTCCTTAAAGATCGCCTCATTCGTTCTCCTTGAGGGTATCTGGAGGCCCCTGGGGAGGATCCCAATAGGGGATGTATCAGCTTTCCCGGTGTGCCCTTCAGGATCACTGTGGATCACTGATTGACCAACACCAGGACAGGGAGGGGGTCATTAGTCAATGCAGCTGGTCCTGATGTCAGCCATGGCCTGGCTTCTTTGGTTTTGCTGCTTTTCTGGGCCTGGAGCTGAAACACAACTGAGGTCTAGATGTATTTGATGAGGGTCCACATCTCATTGTCTTGGGGGCTCAATGTTTATGGGCTATTTTCTGGCCTCCTTGTTGGTTCCTCCTCTAAGGGTCTAACCCACATGACTAGCAACATGGCAGGGAGGAAAGGTCAGGGGAGGAACTGAACTGAATGACCAGTGATGTGAAAGGTCAGAGGATCTAAACCGCATGACCACCAATATGCGAGGGAAAGAAAGGTTTTCCTGGAGACAAGGTCCTTGTTTTCCCATTTTGCCCCTCGGCACCCGGGGCTTTCCACCTGGTGACCTTCTGTACTTGGCCCATGCTCCTTGCTCTGCTCATGTCTAACCGCCTATCACATAGTAATACGAATATATTTAAAACTAGAAGCCCCAGCCCTGACTGGTGTGGCTCAGTGGATAGAGCGTCAGCCTGCAGACGGAAAGGTCCCCCGTTCGATTCCGGCCAAGGGCATGTACCTTGGTTGCAGGCACATCCCCAGTAGGAGGTGTGCAAGAGGCAGCTGATCGGTTTCTCTTTCATCGATGTGTCTAACTCTCTATCCCTCTCTTCTTCTCTGTGAAAAATCAATAAAATATATTTTAAAAATACATACATACATACATACATACATACATACATAAAAATAAAACTAGAGGCTCGGTGCAGGAATTTCATGCACTGGGGGGTGGGTCCTTCAGCCAGGTCCTTTGGGGGATGTCCGACTGCCAGCTTAGGCAGTCCAATTCCCTCAGCCGGCCCTGCTCTGATTGGCCCCAATCAGGGCAGGCCAATCTCCCACCATCACCTCCTCCCAACAGGCTCAGCCCTGATCTGCCCCAATTGGGGCCAGGCCAGCCGGACCCCACCTGTGCATGAATTTGTGCAGTGGAACTCTAGTCTATATAATAAAAACCTAAGTGACCATTATGGTGGAACGACCAGTGCAATGATGTGCACTGACCACCAGGGGGAAGACACTCAATATAGGAGCTTCCCCCTGGTGGTCAGTGTGCTCCCACAGGGGGAGCGCTGCTCAGCCAGAAGCTGGGGCTCACGGCTGGCGAGCGCAGCGGTGGTAGCAGGAGCCTCTCCTGCCTCCACAGCGGCGCTAAGAAAGGAACAGCAAGCAGTAAGGAGTGAGGGGTTCCAGACTGCAAGAGGGATGTCTGAGTGCTGGCTTAGGCCCGATCCTTGCGGGGAGTGGGCCTAAGCTGGCAGTCGGACATCCCTCTCGCAGTCTGTGCACAGGTGGGGTCCGGCTGGCCCGGCCCCAATCGGGGCAGATTGGGGCTGAGCCTGTTGGGAGGAGGTGATGGTGGGAGGTTGGCCTGCCCCGATTGGGGCCCATCAGGGGGTATTGGCTGTGGGCAATTGGCCCTGGGTCCCACCCCCAATTGGGGGTTGGGGGGCCAATTGGGGGCAGGCCAGCCATGGGGAGGGACTGTGGGTGGCAACTAGCTGGCCCTACCCCCAAATGGGGTGAGGGGTGCCGATCCGGGGCCAGTGGTCTGGGGGAGGGGCCATAGGTGATTGGCTGGCCAGCCCCACCCCCTATTGGGGCGGGGGGAGCTATCGGGGCGGGGCTGGCTGGCGGGGAGGGGCTGCAGGCCTATCTCTGTGGGAGGGGCCGATGGGGGGCAGGGCTGGCTTGGGGGGAAGCGGGTGGGGCGTTTGGCCAGTCAGCCCTGCCCTTGATCCAGGTGGGAGAGTCCGGTAGTGGGCAGTACTTATTAAAGGATACTTTTGAGAAGAGTAACTGGGAAGAATGGGAAAAGAGCAGGTTTGAACAGAGGAATAAGTAAAGCTGCAATGCTGGCCAGGGATCAGCCTCAGCTAACCACATAGAGAGCTCTTGGGTCAATGGGGAAAACAGAGACATATGTACCTGATGGGGCTGGTTCGCTGGCCACAGTGGGCCTCATAGCCACCAGTCATTATGGTTATTACAGTGTTACGGTCGCTGGCTTTTTATATATACAGATAAGTCAACAGTCAACCAATATATATACGGTGCCCCCCAAAATGTATACACACTGAATAATTATAATGGCAGTATCTATTAAAATACATTTCATTTTCAAAATTGAGCTGTCAGCTGTTAAAGTGTGCATACATTTTAGGGGAAATATATATGAAACCCTGTCATGTGAAAACATGGATGAACCTTGAGCACACTGTGCTAAGTGAAAAAAGCCAATCATAAGTCAAATACTGCATGATTACACTTACATGAGGTCAGTATCTAAAAGAGTCAAACTCTTGCCTGACTGGTATGGCTCAGTGGTTGAGTGCCAACCTATGTACCAATGGAATGGTGACAGGAGGTCACCATTCCATTCCTGGTCAGGGCACATGCCTGGGTTGTGGGCTTGGTCCCCAGTGGGGGCTGCGCAGGAAGCAGCCGACCAATGATTCTCTCTCATCATTGATGTTTCTATCTCTCTCTCCCTCTCCCTTCCTCACTGAAATCAATAAAAAATTTATTAAAAAAATAAAATAGTCAAACTCTTAGAAGCAAAAAGTAGAATGGTGGTTGCCAGAGAAGGGGGAGAGGAAACAGAAAGTTAATTAATGGACATAATGTTTCAGTTAAGCAGGATGAAAAAGTTCTAGATATCTGTTGTACAACAATGTGCCTATAATCAACAATATTACAGTTAAAAATCTGTTGAGGGTAGCCCTGGCCAGTTTTTCACAATGGTTAGAGTGTCAGCCCTTGCACCGAAGAGTCTCAAATTCAATTCCTGGTCAAGGGCACGTGCCTGGGTTTCTGGTTCGCTCCCTATCCCCTGGTCAGGGGGCATGTGCAGGAGGCAATCAGTTGATGCGTCTCTCACATCTATGCTTCTCTTTCTGTCCTTCTCTCTCCCTCTGCTTCCTTCCTCTCGCGCTCTCTCTGAAAAGCAATGGAAAAATATCCTCTGGTGAGGATTTTTAAAAAATCTATTGAGGGTAGATCTCATATTAAGTGTTCTTGCCACAATTAAATAAAAAATGAAAAATATCCTATTTCCAAATTTTTAAAATAAATTATTTTTGTAACATATACATTCTGAAACAATAAAAGAAAAAAAACCATAATCTTAATAATGATAATATTTGTACAATAGAATAGTTCCCTGGTTAATTTTAATTTCAGTTTCCTATTGTTTTTGTGTAGAATATGGAAGGCAGACTTTGAAGTCAGAAAAATCTGAGTTCAATTCCTACCTATGATTTAAAATTTCTGTCACCTTGAACAAGTTCCTCTATTTCTCTGTACACATAAACCCATGAGGCAAAGAGTATCTGCCTCACAGGGTTGCTATGATTAAAATTAAGCAAGATGACATGTTAAGTGCTAGCACAAATGCCTGGCAAGCGCTCAAAAATTATATTATGAAAACTCCAGTTAGAATTATACCTAGTTTGTTTACCTTTTACCATCATTATTATTTTTCTGTTGAACAAACAGTACATAACATATTGTTCTGAAACCTAGTCCATGCCCACAATTATTTTGGGTCTTTCTCGTGTCACAATTTTTTTGCCTATTCCCAACAGAATCTTAGCACGAAATTCTTTCTTTACCAATTCTGCTAAACCAGCATCACAGGACTATTTCTGTGGTGCAAAAAAACAAAAACAAAAATTTAAAAAAAAATTCTCTCATCCTTCTGATTTAGGTTATGAATAGAGCTCTGACATTTGAAGTACACCAGGTTTGGATGAACCAAGGTTTGGAAACTGTCATCTTAGATCTCAAAACTCTTGTACTTACTTGGGTCTTCAGAAAACACACTTGGGGGAATGGGACAGCCAGGGCCTTTGGCCTAGATTCCTAAGTCTGCAAGTTACCAGCCCCATGGCCTTGAACAAGTTTCTTCATCTCTTCCCACTCAGTTTTCTCACTGATAACAGAGGGAAACCAGAGCTTACAAGGTTAGGATCTGCAAAGCCCATTATCTAGCTTTGCACAGTAGGAAACCGATGACCCACTTGGGTGCTGTAAAAGTAGAGCTTTTAATCGTAATTCTTGTACCTAAATAAAACAAAAGTTAACCCTCAGGATAACAAATGCCACTAAATGCCTTGCACATAAACGCAAATACCTACATTTACTACTTTACTGATAGAAGCATTATCAAAAGCTGAAACCATATTCCATGCCATTTACTTCATTTAGATTTCAATTTTACAAGGAAAATATGGGACACAACTTTTTATGTTTTGGAACCCAACTTTTTTTAAAAAATATTTTTTTATTGATATCAGAGAGGAAGGGAGAGGGAGAGAGACAGAAACTTCCATGGTGAGAGAGAATCATGGATCGGCTGCCTCCTGCATGTCCCTCACTGTGGATGAAACCTGCCACCCAGGCATGTGCCCTGACCGGGACTCCAACCCCAACCTCCTAGTTCCTAGGTCAACGCTCAACCACTGAGCCACACCAGCCAGGCTGGGACACAACTTTTAAGACATGATCAGAATAGTTAATAAGAAACTCAAATAAATTTGATCACCAACACAGAAATATCTCATAGCTGATTTTAGGGGGTGGTATTCAACTCGAGTAGGATTGTCTGGATTCAGATCTTAATTCTCCCTAGCTGCTAGAGCTAAATCAAGCTACTTATCCAGTTCTGTGACTCAGTTTCCTATTTGTTAAATTCAACAAACTATGTATTAGATACCTACTAATTGCCATTTACACACACACACACACACACACCCTTCCCATGCCAGTGGTTACCACCAGGATTGAAATATGTATTGAATGCTTAGAATTAGCTGACAAAAGTAGCAGAGTCCAGAGAGGATGAAGTTTCAGACAGTAGCAGCTGGAGGTTGACTACCTAAATCCAATTCCTGGCTTTGCCACTTCCTGCTAGGTGATCTTGGCTATCACTGGACCACTCTGTGCCTCATCTTCCTCATGGATAAGAGGAGAATGATAGTAGCCTAGCTCATAGGGTTGTTGAAAAATTAAACCAATTGATATATGCAGAGTACCTGCAACAGAAGCCAGAACCTAGAAAATGCTCCTGACGTGTTAACTGTAATTTTTATCACACTGTGCCTATCCCGGCATATAGAAGGCACTTAGCCAACGGTTGCTATCATACACCTTGCCTTGGATTTTTTTGGCCAAGTAAATTATATGGTAGTATTAAATTTTTTCTTTTAATCTTTTTGTTGAAAGTATTACCTGGGCCCCCCCCCCCCCCATTAACCGCTTCCAGTCCGCTCCCGTTCTCCCCTGGCCCCTCCTGTATTAACATTTAAAAACTGGAAATGTTCATCAAATTTTTTTTTAAAATATATATTTTATTGACTTTTTACAGAGAGAAAGGGAGAGGGTTAGAAACATCGATTAGAGGGAAACATCCATCAGCTGCCTCCTGCACACCCCCCACTGGGGATGTGCCCACAACCAAGGTACATGCCCTTGACCAGAATCGAACCCGGGACCTTTTAGTCCGCAGGCCAACGTTCTATCCACTGAGCCAAACCGGTTAGGGCTCATCAAATTTTTATAAATATAAAACTTAGTATGACACTAGATTCCACAAATGAATTATAGTTCAATATAAGCTTTATAGTTAGGTTGCTAGTCGACTTAAAAAAAATGTTTTGTTTTACAGAGGGAAACATTGATTTGTTATTCCACTTATTTGTATATTCATGTTACTTCTTGCATGTGCCCTGACCCGGGATTAAACCAGCAACCTTGGCATATAAGGACCATGGCTCTCACCAAGCGAGCTCTCTGGCCAAGGCTTGTTGACTTGACCTTTTTAAAATGTTTTTTAGACATTTTCATTGTTCAGCCTCTCCTAGGAGTTAAATTTTACGCCACTCAGCCTGGAATTTCCTAACCAACACCAGTGAGGGATGAAGTTCTAGACCTGGACCATAAATGCCCCTACATGCTTCTCTATGCAGTGGCTCCAACCGTCCCAGGACAATTGGGCTAGTAGGTAGTCTGGGACGCTAAGTGATTGTGTGTAGCGGTGCCCTCCCCAGCTCACCTCACTAGACCCTAACGTGAAAATATGAACAGTGGTACTTTTAGAAGTGGAAGCTGTCACCCCAGCGGAACTGCCTTGCAAGTCTCACTCTTCAACCCTTTAGAAAGTTCCAAGTGGGCAAATGAACCTTTGTACTGGGCCCAAAGCAGTTTTTATTCCAAGCTGTTTGCAACGCTACCAAAAAGCAGACCTCATACCTCATGAACATTCTAGAATTAGCATCATTGTTAGCTTACCTGCACCTGCAGAAATCCCTTCCTTCTGTTCAATTATTCACCTCCTTTTGGAACACCATTTGGGTTTGTCTGAACGGGTACACAGCAGCTTTGTGCACAGAAGAGTGGTTCTATGGCAAATCTCACAGGGTGATCTGATCATAAAATCCTAACTGGGCAGGTCACGGTGGGTGGTCACACCCCAGGCATAGAATAGGAAAAAGGCCTATCTTCGCCTAAGCAAGCCGTCTTGTGTCTGTGCATCTAAATAGATCAACACACCTTTGAAACGCTTCTTTTCAAACTCTCTTCTAAAGCCAACCACCCTCAAGACCAGTCTTAACTATTCTGTAATCCAATCCCATTCTTGTCTTCTCCCACCTTCATGTAATCTTCCTTACTCTCCAATGCATTAAAAAACCCTGCAAACTACCATTCTGGGAGTATCAACTCTTATAGGTTTGGATGTTTCTTTTTTTAAAAAATATATTTTATTGATTTTTTACAGAGAGGAAGGGAGAGAGATAGAGAGTTGGAAACATCGATGAGAGAGAAACATCGATCAGCTGCCTCCTGCACATCTCCCACTGGGGATGTGCCCACAACCCAGGTACATGCCCTTGACCCGAATCGAACCTGGGACCCTTCAGTTCCCAGGCCGACGCTCTATCCACTGAGCCAAACCGGTTTTGGCTGGATGTTTCTTATGTCAATGGATTCTGTTCTTTTGCATCTCAAATAAATGCCTATTGCCTCTCAAAGAAAATGTAACTGCCGAAACCGGTTTGGCTCAGTGGATAGAGCGTCCGCCTGCGGTCTGAGGGGTCCCAGGTTCAATTCCGGTCAAGGGCATGTGCCTGGGTTGCGGGCACTTCCCCAGTGGGGGATGTACAGGAGACAACTGATCGATGTTTCTCTCTCATCGATGTTTCTAACTCTGTCTCTCTCCCTTTCTCTCTATAGAAAAATCAATAAAATATATTTTAAAAAAATGTAACTGTAAATTCATGGCTTTATATCAGTATCAAATATTTATGTACCAAGGCTAAATTCAATGTGAAAACTGAAAGCCTTGGTTCCCAGAATTCTCTGCAGGTTACTTAAGAAAAAAGCATAAACTAGAGAACCCTAAAACCATTTATTCATATATTTTTATTTGGAAATGTTTGTATCAGTACAGTGAAACTAAATTTTAAAAGACACTGGATGTCATCAGTTTGGATATCATTAGTTTATTATAAAAGAGACACGGAAATTATTTACATGATGAAAGATTTCAGAACTTCAATGGAATGGGCAGCTTCACATGATGCCATCTCAATAGTGATTTATTTCAGTCTACATACTTTCCAAGAATGTCACCATCTCTAAATAAGAAATAGTCCTGCAAATAGAGAAACCATTAGTTAAGGGAAAAAAAAAAAGCAAACATGTAACTTTTTAAAATTACTAAGTTTTTAAGAAAATACATTAAGTTTACACACCTTGTCGTCTATAACTACTTTGGTGCCTCCATATTCTGGAAGAAGAACTTTATCTCCAACTTTCACGCTAACAGGTTGAACCTCTCCACCCTTCAGAAAATAAGGATATGCATTAGCAAAAACATCTAGCTCACAAACATTCACACCTAACTGGGGTTAATCAAATTTGCTCCCTCAAGCCAAGTGTTGAAAAAGGACTTGGTAGTGAAGTGATATGGTATCTACAACCTTAGTTCTTCACTCCAAGGTATCACCGGAGAGTTAGTTACATTTTGAAACAATGCCCACACGGTGGCTTAAACTAAAACCTGACTTCAGTGTAAAAGTTCAAGAAGTTATACAGGGAAAAAGCTAACTTAAGCTAATTTTTTAATGGTTAAATATTAACATAACCTATGGACCGGACCGTTTGAAATAAGCCCGTTTTTAAAACCATGTGCACACGGGCATGTTTAATTCAGCATTCAAAAATGTTAAGAAAAACGTCCTGAGTTGGAACAGACTGCTTTGGGATTCAATTTCCAGATCTGGAGAGAGACAGGGACTGAAGCGCAGGGTTCGCTTCCTACAGGCTTCCTATTCCTGGCTCCTTGCTAGAACTTTCTTGCAGGCAACTTGCAACAATGCAATTCCCATATTTGACCCCAAGGGCATTATCTGTGTATTCAGGGTGACACTTGGAGAGACTGAGATCTAACCAGTTACCTGGAGGATACCTGGAAGGCACAGTGCAACCTGTTAGCTTCACAGGTAAGCCAAGTAAGGGAAAAGGTGTGTGTGTGTGGGGGGCGGGGGAGGGGGCGTCAGGTACGGCAGCCTCAGAGTTAGAGAGAGTAGCCCGATTCTTAAAGGCCCGCCTTCAGCAATAGCAAAGCATAATTCTGTTTTCATCTTCTCCGACTCTCCACGTAAAAACGAGCAACTTCATTTTACGATCATTTTCATTAAAGAGCCAGATCAGACGGGACAGAACTAAGAAAACGACCCGAAAACAATACCAGCTACTTAAAGGGCTACTTTTAATAACAACCAAGGATTTATCTTCCCTTCCACTTCACACACACACACACACGACAGCTCCAACTTAGCTCCGGTTTACCTTTCCCTTGGAGCCGGACCCCACGGCGACGACGGTGGCCTGCAGCACCTTCCCCTGGGCCTTCTCCGGCAGCATGATGCCCCCCTTGGTGACGGTCTCCGCGGCGCTCCTCTCCACCAGCACGCGGTCGAAGAGGGGGAGGAACTTCCGAAAGGCCTGTCCTGCCTGCGGGAGGGAAAGGCCCGGTGGGAACAGCGGCCGTGGCCATGCCGTGCACAGGCCATGCCTCGGCGAAC
>NW_006293349.1:7552658-7553101 GCF_000327345.1 Myotis davidii | reverse complement strand
GGACCGGGAGGCGGGAGAAAAGAGGAGCTCTTTCTAGGCTTTTCCAGGCCGCTTGCCCGGGGGAAAGTCCGCTCCCCGCGCCCCCTCCCGGAAGTGACGCCACTTAACCCTTGACCCACAGGGCGCGCGGCCCCTTCCGGAAAGTTCTAGCCTGGGCTCCTAGCTGTCCTCCACACCCAGCAAGCCCATCCACCCCCACTCCTCCTCCCCACACCCAGACCTGCCCACATTTCAGCCTCCTCTAGGAAAACTCTCCTCCATTCGCGTTCGGATGGGGAGACACGTGGGGCCGCGCGGAGTGGGCCGGGCCGAGCAGCCGGTGCAGCGGCCTAGCCGGCGGCCCTGGGGACACATTTTGCTAAGGTTTTTGCAGAGTCTGGGATATTTTTGCTCCGCCGACTCCGGGTTCACGACCTCCCTTCCCGCGGACTCGGGGTCTCGGG
>NW_006293349.1:7548454-7552222 GCF_000327345.1 Myotis davidii | reverse complement strand
GCAGAAGCGGGGGCAGGGCCCTGGCTGCAGACGGCTGCCCGGTGCCGGTGCTGCAGGCCAGGCCTGCGGGGGCCCGGGCATCGGGGCTGGCACAGGTCAGCCCGGTTCCCGTCCGCCGTTTGTTCGGTGGCGCGGGTGGCGCCTCTGGGGGTGCGGGTTTGGATGTACCGCTGACATGCCTGTCTCCTCCGCTCCCCAGAAATGCTTCGATTGCACACAGTCCTTCGCCAGGTGAGGCCCGTGTCCAGGGCGCTGGCTCCTCATCTCACTCGGGCTTATGCCAAAGATGTAAAATTCGGTGCCGAGGCTCGAGCCTTAATGCTTCAAGGTGTCGACCTTTTAGCCGATGCTGTAGCCGTTACTATGGGGCCAAAGGTATCAGCATTATTTTATTGTCATTGATGGTACTGTGAGTTAATTCATATTTTACTGATGGCAGATAAGTCACGCTGAACTTGGACAGTATATGAGTATCCATTTTTGAGAGAACCCAATTTATATGTAAGTTCCACATTAATGGTTAATTTTTTTCCTTTCCTTATATGTAATAGTCTTAAAACTTAAATTTAGGAAATTTCATTTTGTATAATGTGTGATGTGTGATGTAATCCATTGGTAACTCAGAGCTTAAGATGGATTCTTAAACTCCAGGTAGGGATCACCCTGCTTGCCAGCTTTTGTTAAATTTTGGATTGTTTCCCAGCAAATAGCAAACATTGAAGGAAGGATGGTACTTATCTCCTATAATACCTAAATACCTTCTTGAAGGTTCTAGTTTTACCTACTTTTTTCTGCTGTCCCTTCTGTTCCAAAGCACATTTAAAAATTTGTCTCGCTTAACAGGAGACTGGCGAGTGAGTGGTAATAAGTTGAAGAGGCCTTTGAAGGTTGTGCACAGTGGAGTGATGGTTCATTTTAGTTTGAAAACAATTCAAATATCAAAGTGATCCAACCTGTATCAATGAGGCATTGGAAAGGAGACATATGTAATACTTTAAACAATCAAGAATTAAGAAAAAAAATAAGGCATTGGCATGCCTCCCAAATAGCAGCTTTGGTTCACACGAAAAGCTGCCAATACTCTGCACCATACTTGAGAAATATTTAATGTTCAGTGGCCCTGCAAGAGTGACTGTGCTTGCCTTGCAGTTAATATTTTAGTAACTACACTTTAAAGCAATTTAAAAGTAAGTTTTCACATGACTTTCAAGGTAGCAGGCACTGGGGAAAACTTGAAGTATAAGTAACGTGAAGAATTTAATTATATTTTTAGAGTTTATTTGAGCATAACTGATTATAGTTGCCAGGAAGATCTCAAATGCTCCTGTTTTATAACATCCTTTACTCTCTAGGATTTTTATCTTCTAGAATACCTTATCGAAAGTTATGCACTTGACAACAACGAGGTGTTTTTCTTTAAACTAAGTTCATTGATGAACTTGCCCTTGAGGTTTATGCTGCAGATCTGATAATATGTTGAGGCTTTCAAGTGTGTGGTTCTGTAACTTTTCCCCCTTCTTTTTCCCTCTGCAATTACAGGGAAGAACAGTGATTATTGAACAGAGCTGGGGAAGTCCCAAAGTAACAAAGGATGGTGTGACCGTAGCAAAGTCCATCGACTTGAAAGATAAGTATAAAAATATTGGCGCTAGACTTGTTCAAGATGTTGCCAATAACACAAATGAAGAGGCTGGGGATGGCACCACCACGGCTACTGTGCTGGCACGCTCCATCGCCAAGGAAGGCTTCGAGAAGATCAGCAAAGGTGCTAATCCCGTGGAAATCAGGAGAGGTAGGACTGCCTCCGCACTGTCAGACATTGTTAGAACTGTCCATTGAATTAGAAAGTTGATGCTTATTTCTCTTCCTAAAAATCCTCATGCTGAATGTTCCTTTAGCAAATAGTGATTGAATGCCTGGCTGTGTGGTGAGCACTGTACAAGGTGTTAAGGAAAATGAGACATTTCCTAAGACATTTCCTGTTGTCAGTCTCCCCACCACCCTGAAAGCTAACATTTTCAATGGAAGATACAGTATGTACTGTGTACCTTGAAAACAGTCAACTTCTGGGGATTAGAGCAGAGAGAGATTGTACAGTTCTGATGCTTTACCCTAGTAAGTAGGGCCTAAGAAGCAGCTAAGTCGCCCAGGATGTTACAGATTTTTTAAAGCAGATTTTTACTTCTCTCCTTTTTTTTTTTTAATTGGAGAGAGAGAGAGAGAGAGAGAGAGAGAAACATTGATTTTGTTGTTCCACTTATTTATGCATTCATTGGCTGCTTGTGTGTGCCCTGATCAGGAAATGAACCCACAACCTTGACCTACAGTCTAAGCAACTGAGATACCTCTTAACAACACTTTGTTATTGGCCTTCATTTTTGGTTATTATTGCTTGTTTCAGGAAGCTAGACCACTGTTATTTATTTAATTTTAGTCCTCACTAGAGGAGTGGAGATATTTTTTCATTGATTTTTTTTTCTTTTTTTTTAGAGAGAGTTTACGGGATGGGGTGGGGGGAGAGATCCATGTGACAGACACATCATTTGATTGCCTCCCACACGTGCCCCTTCCAGAGGCACATTGGATTGGGAATGATTTATACAGAATGAGTTGAATGGTTAGATTTTTGCCAATTGTACACTTCAATCTTTTTAGTCTAATTTTCAAAATATTTTGGCATTGTGGGACTTGATTAAAGTTCCTGTTTCAGTGCATGCCATCCAGCTCCATATGATTTGGAAAAATTCTGGCACAGAAGCAGTGTGTAAGCTGTTCAGGCATGAAAACATTTATATAAATCAAAATTTTTATGTGACATGTAGACATGAGAGAATATGTCTCTCATGTAATGATGTTTATTCTTGACCCAGGTGTGATGTTAGCTGTTGATGCTGTGATTTCTGAACTTAAGAAGCAATCTAAACCTGTGACAACCCCTGAAGAAATAGCTCAGGTAGGGATTTTTCATAATACTTTGTGGTAAAGTAAAAAAATTTAATAACATTTCATGGAAATCATACACCAATTTCAGAATAACAGTACTATTCAATCACCTACATTGGAAGCATTTTTCTTACTGAATAACAGTACTATTCAATCACCTACATTGGAAGCATTTTTCTTACTGAATGCTGGCTAAAATATTTAAAAATAATTCAGTGATCATGACACGAGTCTTAATGGACTGCTATTTTATTTCTGTATGCTATAAGACATTTGTATGTATGTGGTAGTATTGCCATGTTTGCCAAAGGAAAACAAAATAATGGGGGGTCAGCCTCTTTAATTCACTGTTTTTGTTTAAAAGAATAATTGCATGTTTCATGTCTTTAGAAAATAATGTAGCCAAATAATAAGTTGAAAACATAAAACCCCCTTCCTGTGTTGTCCCCTCCCCCCATGGATGTATCCATTTGGAAGTTACTAGGAAAAGGAGGGGAGTTGATGGAGAACACTAGCCTTACCTTGTAATTTGGAAAGGTAACTTGATCGTTTCAGGTTGCTACAATTTCTGCAAATGGAGACAAAGAAATTGGCAACATAATTTCTGATGCAATGAAAAAGGTTGGAAGGAAAGGCGTCATCACTGTAAAGGCAAGTGTGTTTTCCATGGTAGCCTGAAATGAGATGTCAGCACAAAATTCTATCTGTATGTTTCTATGAGTATATTCTATTTTATTCCTTCATGTGTACTGACAGCACCTGTATAGAATAGAGTACTTAACTCTGCTTTGTGTGAATAACTAGCCTTTGCTGTGAGGTATGAAC
>NW_006293349.1:7547616-7548231 GCF_000327345.1 Myotis davidii | reverse complement strand
GTTCTCAAGTTGTTTTGAAACGTTCATTGTTTCGCAGGTCAGAAATGTGAATTCCAAGATGCATACGTTCTGTTGAGTGAAAAGAAAATTTCTAGTGTTCAGTCCATCGTACCTGCTCTTGAAATTGCCAATGCTCACCGCAAGCCCCTGGTCATAATTGCTGAAGATGTTGATGGAGAAGCTCTCAGTACTCTCGTTTTGAATAGGTAATAGCAGTGATATTTGGTTTATTTTTCTAGATGAATAATTTATATTGATATTAGGAATCTCCATTATGTGCCTCCACCCAGAGTTCTGTGTAATACAGGTGTGCTTCATGGACCCTTAGTCCAGTTATAATGGCGGTGTATTTTTTAATTGGACCTCAAAGTCCTTAATATTTTGTGCAACTTTCTCATAGCCTAATTTTGTATATGGTATCTTTCTATTTTTATAAGTGTTTACAGTTATTTTGTAGATAAATGATTAAATTTTGTTTTTTTTTTAAAAAAGATTTTCTGGAAAACTATGTTCACAATTATAGTTTTGCATGGGAAAAGATCAGTAAACAACTGCCGTACCAAACGTTTCAGATCTAAGTGTACTCAGCAGTGTTTTACATAATCTGTTAAAAGA
>NW_006293349.1:7536787-7547594 GCF_000327345.1 Myotis davidii | reverse complement strand
TTGGTCCCTGGGACAACATATAGCATAGTAATAATTATTCTACTTTAGGAAGCACAGATTCGGCTGAATTTTCATCTTCCCAGTAATTAAGTACAATCCACTGAGCCAGTTAGGGCGTTCCTTAAGCAATTTTAATCACAAACTGAAGGTAAAGGGGTACAGGCTGGCTCTTAGAGAGTGGTCGCTGACTCTATTGTCTCTCTCCAGCTCTCTGAGATCCATGCCGCCGCGGCTGCCACTACCAGCCGCAGGAACCCGGTCTGCAGGAACGCTGTCTTGCAGGCGCAGGTCCAAAAGAAAATTTTAATTAGTGAATAGTCTGAACCAGAAATAGGCACTCAACCTAAAATTAAGTGAGGTCTATTCATTTAATTTTTAAAATCTATAATGCATTACTTTTGACTTTAAGACAGGTAATGTTAATGCTGTAAATAGAATCTTAGGGCATTACTAAACCTTGTACTCTTAATGTAAGAATTGAGGTATATCAGAAGTGAGGTTTTCCAATTTTATTTTAATGGAAATGTACAAATGAAATAGGTATGTATGTATTAGAGATTACACACCTTGACCTGATCCAAAAGCTCTAAGTTTACTTATCCTGGAATGATTGTTAGCTTGGATTTGCTTTTTGGATTATTAAAAAAAGCCTTAGAGATTGTGGAATTTGAAGCTAACATAAAAACAAAAACAGTAGGCTTACAGAGTTTCCATTGGGCCATTTTATTGGTAGCTGAAAAGTTGGATGTTTATTTACTTGACATATCATTAAAGCTTATCCACTCTGATTTTTATTTGATTTTTTAGTAAAATAGACCAGCTGTCTTGAAGTTTGTGTATTCCTTTTGTTTCTCAGTCTGGTCTCAAGGGAACATTTCTTTGATTGTATATTCTAAGTATTCATTACTTGCTCAAATTGCTATTAGCAACATTGACATTTAAAAAGGCACTAAATTAAGAACAGTGCTTGCTCAAACTTTAATAGCAACTTAATCTAATACTATATGGAACCAATGGGGTAAGTGCTGATTAGATGACCCTCACATTTTTTTTTTTTAAATATATTTTATTGAGTTTTTACAGAGAGGAAAGGAGAGAGATAGAGAGCTAGAAACATCGATGAGAGAGAAACATCGACCAGCTGCCTCCTGCACACTCCCCACTGGGGATGTGCCCGCAACCAAGGTACATGCCCTTGACTGGAATCGAACCTGGGACCTCTCAGTCCGCAGGCCGACTCTCTATCCACTGAGCCAAACCGGTTTCGGCGACCCTCAAATTTAATAATTCTCATTTTTCAGTCTATGAAATAGTTACCTTTGTTTTTAATTTAACTGTTATTCGTTACTGTTCCTAACAGGCTAAAAGTTGGTCTTCAGGTTGTAGCGGTCAAAGCTCCAGGTTTTGGAGACAATAGGAAGAACCAGCTTAAAGACATGGCTATTGCTACTGGTGGTGCCGTAAGTAACATAAATGTGGTGTGGTTTACGGGATGTTACTTATACTTCCAGGTCTAAAGTTAATATGTAGAATTTACACTTTTTACAATCGCAGAACTGCCAACTGAACTGCTTACTTTATCTCTGTTTCTGTTGCATGTCTGGGAGGTGGAGGCTGGGTTAAGCTGTGCCACATTCCCTTCTCTACCTTATTGACTAATCTAGTTTTAAGAATATAGTAAAAAGACAGGGGACTTCTGAGTTAGTTCTGGTTCCACCAAAAGTGTGACCTTGGATGAATTTCCTGAGTTTACGCTTTTCTCATATAAAGCTCAAATATTGAGGGTTAAGTGAGAAGTTGGAAATGCAATGGAAGACTATACTCAGTGGTCTGAAAATCTCATATTTCAAATAAATAACAGTAAAACAAGATTTTTTGTTTTGTTCATTAAGACACTGCATGCTGTGTTATTAATAAACGTTTAGTATAATGGAAAAACCATCACTGAGACTTGCTCCTTTTTCAATGTTTTTGTTAGGTGTTTGGAGAAGAAGGTTTGACTCTCAACCTAGAAGACGTTCAGCCTCATGACTTAGGAAAAGTTGGAGAGGTCATTGTGACCAAAGATGATGCCATGCTCTTGAAAGGAAAAGGTGACAAGGCTCAGATTGAAAAACGTATTCAAGAAATCATCGAGCAGTTAGATACCACAACTAGTGAATATGAAAAGGAAAAACTAAATGAACGCCTGGCCAAACTCTCAGATGGGGTAGCTGTGCTGAAGGTGAGAGTTCATGCTTGACTTCTTGGGCTCTTGTTCAGGGGATTAGCTTCCTCATGGAGATATTTGTTATTTAAGCTTTTAAGTAAATTAGGTGCTAATGACTCTTGGCTGTCAGCATCTTGAGTCAGAGAAGCCATACTAACTAGACTGATTTTAATCTTCAGGTTGGTGGGACAAGTGATGTGGAAGTGAATGAAAAGAAAGACAGAGTCACAGATGCCCTCAATGCCACCCCAGCTGCTGTGGAGGAAGGCATTGTTCTGGGAGGGGGCTGTGCCCTGCTTCGGTGCATTCCCGCCTTGGACTCTTTAACTCCAACTAATGAAGATCAAAAAATTGGTAAAAAAGTTAACTTACAAATGAGTTTATTTGCAGCCTGTTTTTAGTCTTTCTGTTAGAATAATGTTGCCCACTAAATGAGACAGTAAATCACAAAGCAATTTCCAGAATAACAAAAGTACAATAGCACTGATGTCAAGAGATGAAGATGCATCATCATTTTCAGGGGAAATGATTTGGCCTGTAGTGTATTCCAATTGTAATTTTCCTATGTCAGTACTCTCACAAGTTGAATTCTGTTTTAATATTTATAAAAGAAAGAAATAAGGTGGCTAAAATTTGTTTTCTTTATAGGTATAGAAATTATTAAGAAAGCACTAAAAATTCCTGCAATGACCATTGCTAAGAATGCAGGTGTTGAGGGATCGTTGATAGTTGAGAAAATTTTGCAAGGTTCCTCAGAAATTGGTTATGACGCCATGCTTGGAGAATTTGTGAATATGGTGGAAAAAGGAATCATTGATCCAACTAAGGTAAGTAGTTGATCACTTTCTAAAAAGTCTTTTAGTAAGTCCTCCATTTTAATTTACTAAGTAAATAGTGATATTTTATGAAACTCTTCTCCTAGGTTGTAAGAACTGCTTTACTGGATGCTGCTGGCGTGGCCTCTCTGTTAACAACAGCAGAAGTTGTGGTCACAGAACTTCCCAAAGAGGAGAAGGACCCTGGGATGGGTGGGATGGGCGGCATGGGAGGAGGGATGGGAGGCGGCATGTTCTAGCCTGGAATAGAGCTTTACCGTCATCACTGAGGACTGAGAGGAAGCTCAGGGCATCTCCTCACCTATAACTTCAGAGAAGTCAGTTGAAGGAAGTGACTGAAGAAAAGGCTGGCTGATGTTCAAGAAAATCACTCTAATCAGGAGTTACTGGTTTCAGTTGACAACATACAATGGTTTACTGCTGTCATTGTCCATGCCTACAGATAATTTATTTTGTATTTTTGAATAAAAATACATTTGTACATTCCTGATAAGTGCAAGAGCCATGTACCAATGTACTGCTTTCAACGTAAATCCCTGAGGCATTTTTACTACTATTCTGTTAAAATCAGGATTTTAGTGCTTGCCATCACCCGATGAGAAGTGAAGAAGCAGCCTTTCTGTGGAGAGTAAGAATAACTGTACAAAGTAGAGAAATACCAATTATGTGACCTTTGTGTAATAAAATTTGTTTAACGTTAATTGAATTTTTATTTTCATCTGGGTCAGGGACTAACTAGCCTAGTCTAACTTGGAGCTGTAGCACCTGATCTGCTCTAGGTGGGAAGGAACTCCTCAGTAAGGCCCTGGGCCTGCTGTGTAGTCTGGTGTAAGCTAGGCACTGAGGCAAACGTTTCCGCTGTCCTTATCTTGTATACATAGCTTGGGCAGAAATGGAAAAATACAATCCACCACAGGTCAAAAGCCTAAGTCACTTAAAATTCTGCATCTAAAAATAATTTTGCAGCTAGTTGATGAAAAGAAACGGAATGGGAAGTACTTGAGATTTCTAGTTGCTGTTAGAATGACTGGAGCCTAAAGAGATTAACAAGAAAAAAAGTGCTGGGCCTGAATGCTTGGATTATTTTAACCCTCTGAACAATCTTGGATTAGGGAACACTTGCTAAACTCTTGCTACAATTATGTACAAGCCAGGTTGACAACTGCAAGGTTGGTTAAGAGTTCTGAGTTGCCTTCTCTGGAAAAATTACCTTTCCCCTCTTTGTGAGGATGGCCGATGTAGCTGCAAACTTCATGTCCTCACTCAACCAGGCAAAAACCAAGGACATTTCCACAGAAAAATCTTACCAGTTTCATCTCAGTAGCATCTCCCCACCCCAATTCCACTCACCAGGTGCCACTTCAAGAAGAAAGGGGTGTTGCTTCCCCCTTATGATGCAGAAAGTACAGTTGCCTGATTGTAGGTCCACAGTTACGGCCTCTAGACTGGACTAGATGGAGCACCCAGGAGCATTGATATTAGGCCAGAAGGCCTGGGTTTATATCCTGTCTTGACACTCTGCCTTGGGTTCTGGACATACTTGAACCTCATGGGTCAAAGGGATGGCTAGATCAAGGCAATATTACATATTCCAGGGTTCCCTCACCAAAACACCAGGTACATGCTAGACCAGGGGTGGGCAAACTTTTTGACTTGAGGGCCACAATGGTTCTTAAACTGGACTGGAGGGCCGGAACAAAAGCATGGATGGAGTGTTTGTGTGAACTAATACAAATTCAAAGTAAACATCATTACATAAAAGGGTACGGTCTTTTTTTTTATTTTTTATTCATTTCAAATGGGCCGTAGTTTGCCCACGGCTGTGCTAGAGCCTAAGCACTAGTTAGATTCTGAACCTAAGAGTTTACCTATGGTGTTTGGGAGAGCAGTGGTAAAGCACAAATTCTATTTCCATGAAAAGAAGTATTGTACAGAGAAAAAGGATACCTGGGACTTTGCTATTTTAAAAAAACTTTGTTATTAAAGATACATAATTACATAGAAACTACTGCAGCTCTGGGAGAGAACCTGTAGTGGGAAGATACTGCTCTACCTTTGTGAGGACACAACCATGCTTCCTGTGAGTAGAACGAGTCTTTCACTGTAGACTATCAGGTGCTCCAGACCGCTGTATTCAATGCAGGGAACTAAGTATCGAGGCCCCTAACTGATCTGAGGAAACAAAGTTAATAGCACTCTAACTGGAAAGGTAATGCCAGAGGGCTACTGGGTATGAAGTGAGAGGAGGGAAGATGATTAACATTGATTAAAAGTCTGAATTTTGTCCAGATTTGTCTCTGTGAAAGTATTCTAAAGATATAAATGCTATAATTAAACTTTACTATGTCTATGTAAATACACACTGAGACAGGAAGATTTCAATAACCGAAATAACTACAAAATAAACAAATTAACTTTATTAAGTTACCACTTCAGTCCTCTTATCAGGGAGCTAACCTCACTATAGCATTGAATTATCTCCTACTACCATCAGAACAATTTTAAAAAGGTACCAAGGAACCTTCATGAACACTATTGTTAAGTCAATGTTTTTACTGTAAGTATCTGATGATTATGCAAATATCCTAGCCCGTGACACAGGCCCTATGACAGTAAGTTATAAATAGTCTGAATTTAATAACTTAAACGTGATATGGTCATTATAATATATACTACATGAGTATCTCCACTAACCTCTTTCGGATAAAGTGATAACTAAAAGGTTTAAGTTTAGTTTCAATTTCTCTCAGAAGAGTGATGTCAGTATTCTAGCAATAGTGATGACATCCCATTGACTGTAAATATGCTAATGTACGCATTACTTTGAATTATACGTGATTGAATTCTATGTACATGTGCTTCCATATTCCAAGTGCAAATTTTCGATGGTGCAGGTTTATAATCAAAGCTGGGCTGAACAAATGCTTTCTGGCTTCTGAAAGCAAATGATAAAAGCACGTTCTAAAAGTGAACACACGGAAGTCACGAGTAGGTGACCAGTTCTAGTTCTTTCCTTTTTTTACGTGTGATGAACTTCATGAAACATTAACTCCCGAGGTATATTTGTTTCTGGACCATACAGCTTACACGCTCTTCTTTCAAAGGCTGCTACCATCTGCTTTACGACTTCATCGAAAAACAATGTGGCAAGCTGAGAATGTAGAAGTGAGCGGAATTCAAACGAAACCTGTAGGAAAATGTTCACAATTAACTCAGGAAGATCTTCCTCTCACTAACTCTCTAGTTAGGGCACTGTGTTCACACTGAAATGGGCTCTTCAGCCCCGTGTGGAAGGCAGAGCTGGACGGGCCTGTCTCGAAGAGATTTTTAAACACCTCTCAGAAGACGGAGTCATACTGACTGCAATAAGCACAACTGTGGGCAAAACAAACATAAGTGAACAAGACCAACGACTCATTTCAAGGCAAAGCCAGCTTTTATTAAGTTTAAAAATGGGAAAAGTCTGCTGAATACCATGGTTATTTCTCTGGCTTCCTACGAAGGGGTCCCTTTTAGATCTACCTACCTCCCAGTAGGAAATAAGAGAAGCAACTCCCTCACCTGGGAAGTAGCAGCAAGGAGGTAAGACGGATCCACCAAACAGATGGGGTAGGTGGCTCAATGTCAAAGTAGACAGTGAACTTATATCCCCTCAAGAGAACTCAGGTAAGCTTTGAGAAGTAGTATTTTAAGGACCAAATAGCTACTAAGTTTTAGAACTTTTAATTTTTCATTTTGAAATAATTTAAGATTTTTAATAAAGTTGCAAAAAGTACAAAGATTTCTCATAAACCCATCAACCAGATCCCCCTGTTTTAATGTATTCTATAACCACAGTGCATTAAAACCAGAAATTAACAGAGGGAGTTAATATTATTAGATGATGCTGTTATTTAATCTACACAGGTCTAATTCAAATGTCCCTAACTGCTCCATTCATGTCCATTAATATTTTAATGAAAGCAATTCAAGAGCTGAGAACACCATGTAGAAATTAATGACCATTAATATTATAACCATTTCTTAAAATGTAATGCCTGAGTTGCAAATATAAACGGCAAATATATTCTGTTGGCAAAGAAAAAGCCACAGTGCTATATATAACTAAGGTGATGTGAACAAGAAAATATCTCAGTCCCTAGATTCTAAAAACATATTTGTTCCTTTTGCATTTTGTTTCTGCATAAGAAGCAGATCAATGTGTAAATTTCATTTGGTGTTAAGTTATTAAACTGGCAGTAAAGTCAGCATATATCTAGTAACCTATGAACTTGTAAAAATTAGAAAGTAGAGAAAGAATTGTTATTCAAGGTCTCAAGAAATACAATAGAAAGATTCATTAATATTCTTTCTTACAAAATTAGAAAAAGAAATTCGATACTCAATTTGAGATTTTAAAAAAGTGGTTTTCAGTAATTGCTATTTGAATAAGATGATTAATAATGGCATATTAATGGGCTCTAATAAATGGATTACTCCTTTTTTACTAACTTCACCTGATACTTGGAACCAATGAAGGGCTTTGTGATATGAGGCACTTACTGAAAAATCCAAGGTACATGTCCTTGGGTAGCCAGGCAGACCTGGGCTAAAACGCCAAACAGTCTCCAAATGATTGAAAAGCTTCCCATCGGTGCAGGATGCCTAGAATAAAATGCAAAATACAGCTACAATAAAGTACCACTTGGACTGCCCAGAATCTATAATGGAGGATGACTTTTTGAAAACAAGTATTTTTATAGTCAGACCACAGGTGATGAAAACTTCTCACTTTTAGCTTGGTACTAGGAAGTGACCTCTTGCCAATATGAGCATTTTCTTTTCCCCCTCGAACCCTCAAGGTTGCCAGCTGTTCTCTCTTCCACTGTCGCACCCACTGAGCTATTTGGAGTTCTCTCCTCCAGCAGCAAAACAGAGTCATTTTCTGGAAGTTTATTTCCAGCTCTGCCACTTAAAAGTTATCCTGAACAAGTTAATTCCTTAATCTGCAAAATGAGTATAATATCTGTCATATATCATCACTCTAGGATGGCTAAACAGTTATAAGGTATCTGGCACAGATCCCTTTGAAAATTTTATCTTCTTTCCTACCCAAAGATTTCTCTCTTATCAATCACATCCTTCACTCATTATCCTTTATTTCTAGAGGCCTCTTTGGCTCCAGTTTTCATGGAAGGCTGGCCCTGACTCTTGTGCCTGACCTCTGACCTTTCCAGTGTGCACATTTACTTTCTGTGTGTGTGCACACTGAAATGCAACTCTTAGTGAGATTCTGTGCGGAGCATCCTAGCTCCCATTCTAAGCACTACAAATGCTGACTGAGACCCACTGAAGAGTTTGCCTGCAGCTGTGTGAAAAATGGAGGCCAGACCACAGTCATCAGTCCATTGTTAGGGTGGGTTATGACCTTGAATGAAATTATTTACTATCCTAAGATGCTATGTGGGCCTTATACTAGTAGACAACTGACCTCAATAATACATACCACTTTCCCTCAGCAGCAGACCATTAAAAAACAAACAAAAAAACCTCCTCAATTAAGCCTTAAGTTTTCAGCTCTTCTGGCATTTATTGGAGCTAATAAATGATTAAGCTCCTCTACCCCTTTCTCTTTGATAACTTATTCCCTCAAGAGTTTATAATGTCCCTCCCCTGGTGCTATACACTACAGATTAGCAAATAAGGACTTGCATAGGTAAACTCACTTTCCACAAAGTAAACCATCACTTCTTCCCTAGCTATAACCTCCCAAGCATAGAATTTCTGACCATTCTGGGTCTCTCCACAGACAGTTCAAACGGAAGCCAAAGAGTTAAAAATTGATTTGCAGTTTATGCCTCAGTTTCTCTTCATTGAATTCCCTTTGAATCAATTATCAGATGGTAACATGGTAGAATCATTACGAAGATCAACTACATCCATACTAACAAGTATTTATAAAGAAATGTTTGATAAACATTTATGTTTATCAAAAATATAATTTAATTATCAAAATGGGAACAAGTGAATGTCTTAATATTCATTTAGACATTGTAAAACAGTAGTCATTAAAATACTACTTTTTAAAATATATTTTTTATTGATTTCAGAAATACTAACTACTTTAATAGCTGAATTTAGTCACATTTTGTTAAGTCACTGGGGAGAAGTGAAAATTTTCTTCAAAAGATTCTGCTTTAGTCTAGCTGGTGCGGCTCAGTGGCTGAGCATCAACCCATGAACCAGGAGGACAGGGCACATGCCCAGGTTTCAGGATCGATCCCCAGTAGGGAATGTGCAAGAGGCAGCTGATCAATTATTCTCTCTCATCATTGAAGTTTCTATGTCTCTCTCTCTTTCCCTTTCTTCCTCTCTGAAATCAATAAGAACATTTAAAAAGTTTTTTTAAGGTTCGGCTTTATATATATAGTTCAATAATGACCAGCTAATTTTTAAGCACATCAAAAGTCTGTAATAAAATCTGTATTTCAGCTACCCAATTTTAAGATAATACATTCAACCTTTCTTACAACCACATTAAGAAGCGTAGGGAATGTAACAATGTAGGAGAAAGCTGCTGAAAAGACAATACAATACAGCACCTTCCTCTGACACTTGGGCACAAAATGTGGCAGTGGTGCACTCACACGGATCACCAAGCCCAAGGACAGATGTTTACGCTACATGTTGAAAGGGACATCACTACCAAAGACCTCATTCCTAACAGCAGAGAGGCTGACCACGGGAGGTGTTCTGAAGATGACCTTCAGCTGGTGGTTCTGACTGAGCTGACGCCGGCCACAGAAACTATGCCATATACGATGTTTATGTTGTGAACTAGGCAGTGAGAGTCACTGACCTGTTCCTCTATTAAATCTGCTGAGAAGTCGCAGGGCTTCAGGCCATTACAGATTCATGTAGACTCACACATTATAACTGGCACATAAAGGCACAGGCACATTTTGGGAAGCTAATAATTCACAGGGCTTCTGCTCCTCCCTTGGTTATAATGATTTTAACTGCATGTTATAAATATTGTTAGGTATTATAATTTAGTACCTGAGCCCATGGATAACTGAAAACTGAGCATACAGAGTTGTGTTGTTCTCAAGTATATCTTTAAACAATTAGCACATTCAGTGAGGCAGCTCACTTCCATTTTAATGAAAAAAGTTTTGGAATATGACACATACAATGAATTTGTGTAAGGTTCTTAATTTCTCTAAGCCTCATAAAATTGAGCTAGCAATGATCATCTAATACATTTATTACGACTTTTTCCAATAGTTTCCTCCCTCTTCCACAGTGTTGAAATTTCCCGACATGCCGGGACCAGTTTGGCTCAGTGGATAGAGCGTCGGCCTGTGGACTGAAAGGTCCTGGGTTCGATTCCGGTCAAGGGCATGTGCCTGGGTTGCGGGCACATCCCTGGTGGGAGATGTGCAGGAGGCAGCTGATCGATGTTTCTCTCTCATCGATGTTTCTGACTCTCTATCTCCTTTCCTCTCTGTGAAAAATCAATAAAATATATTAAAAAAAAATTTCCCGACATTATTATTAGCATCTCTAGGTCAGCAATAACCCAAGAACACAGTAGTGAGATGTTTGTAAGCAAGGAGCCCTCATGGCTCCCATCACTGTAGTGCTGTTCCTGAGGGTAGAGAGGAAAAAGAGGATGTCCCATTCCCTCAGGTAGTTCAATCTTGTCAAGCAGAAATCCAGATGAAGAACTAATTATATTGAGTGTTTTTTTTTAAATATATTTTTATTGATTTTTTTTCCA
>NW_006293349.1:7534335-7536649 GCF_000327345.1 Myotis davidii | reverse complement strand
CCTGGGACCTTTCAGTCCGCAGGCCGACGCTCCATCCACTGAGCCAAACCGGTTTCGGCTACATTGAGTATTAAGAGATAAATAAAGCATGTAAAAAGCCCAGAGAAATCAGAGGTGAAGCTGATTATCTATATGAAAGGAAAGGGAGGAAGCAACACCAGACAGCTGGAATTTGACGAATTAAGGGCAAGGAGTCAAGTTCATTCTAGGTAGACTAGTGAACAACATGCAAAGGCACGGGGCTGTGGAAGCAGCACCGTATGGGACATCCATGGGACTTTAAGGTGTACGGCACTGCCTGAACATTAGCTGTAATATTGTGTGTGAGGGAGGCTGGTGGAGTAGACGGGCCCATGACAATAAAACGACTGACTTTATCCTCTATGTGTTAAGAAGCCAGGGAAGAGAAGAAAGCCAGAGGGAGAAAATGCGATTTTTTTTTTAGAGTTCTTTTAGACACCTATAATATTTTAAGATTTAAGTTAAAAGAGTTTAAATGGTAGGAGATTGAAGCCAGGGAATAAAGATTATAGAGATATTCATTGATATCAAAAAGACTGAGTTACAGAGTCTTATAAAAACTTTATAACTTTGGGCAAGTTATCTAACTCATCTGAGGTTTATTTTGCTCAACTATACGATAAGAACAATAACATTTGAATCTCAAAGGAATGTGGTGAAGATTAAATGAGTAATTCAACTAAAGTATTACAAATAGCTCAATCAGTAGCTATTTAAATTATAGCTATTATAAGAGAGGCAATTACATATAGTAGGTAAAAACTCTAAAACATTCATAATAATGGCAAAATCCCAGAATGGAACACAGTTTCTTAAGTGGAGTTCAAGGTTTGAGAGTGAGACTAGGGTGGACTTGAAGGTCTTAGCTTCACTGAGCAAGCATACGCTTTCTACTATGAGTTACAATTCATTCAATGCCTGACAAAGAACTGACAAAGGTGTTTAGCTCTGGCCAATTACCAAAAAATGGTATCACCACCTAATCCTGTGGGCACAAAACATAACTCAGCTGTAAAAGTCTGTGTCACCACACTCTAGGAATTCAAAGGAAACAGGTATTACCCCATGGAACCTGCCTTTTCGGTACCTTTCCTATATGTGTAGCCTCTGCTGATAAGGGTGAGAGGATTAATGTAACACATGCAATAGCAGCTAGCATTTCAGTACCTGGTACATGGCAGGGCCATAGCAATATTTATGCCCTCCACATTTATCTTTTGTACCTTCCTTAAAAAAAAAATGGTGCAAAGATTAACTTAAAACATTCCTCACTGTGTGGCCCAGTCTTTCCTGTGAGTGACAGTCTTCAACAGAAAGAAGGAAAAAAAAGCTCATTTTCATATGTTAGTGGTTATTTTACTCCTCTTCTATTAGTTTAGGAAAATCTTTTAAATCAATTACACTTGAACCCATTTTATATAATCAATATTTGGGAAATATTTAAAATAAGTAAAACAATTACCTTAACTAAATGTGGTTTCACCATGGTTACTACAGATGTATAGCGCTCCACTACAGGTGGAAATCCAATTTCTAATTGTGTTTTGCAGTATCCGGATCTCTTTGATGTTATATTGGATTTTTTGCACCATGGAACAAAATTCTTGTAATCTTCCATTTCTGCTACTACATCATACATTTCCTGCATAGAGTATCTTTAAAGAAAAAAAAAGAACTGTTAACTGCATTTAGTTATATGGTATACGTATACTTTAAATTGAATATAAATATAACTTATTGCACATGAGACAATAAATCATTTGGGACATGCTGAACCATACATACTCTAAAATGAATGACCTGAAAGCAACACAAAATGAAAGGAGCTAAATACACATTCATAGCAGTCATAATTTGGCACACCACAGGCTGGATCTGGCTTGCAGATGTACTTTTTATAATTTTAGTGAATGGCCGGCACTGAAAAATTGAGTTTGTGAGAAAAAAAACTTAATGTTTACTAATTGTTAGACATTAATAAATGCTTAATATGATAGTAATAAATGATTAATAAATTCTGGTACACACATTGTAGAACTCTGTCTCAGTTATTTAAAAGATCAAATGTATCCTTTAGACTTGTAAGCACATCAAACTCACGGCTCACAATGAATATTTTTGCGGCCCAGCCAATATAACGGTATGTAAGAAAAGTTTTAATAAAAATTTCGTACCTTAGCCAAAACCGGTTTGGCTCAGTGGATAGAGCGTCGGCCTGAGGACTGAAAGGTCCCAGGTTCGATTCCGGTCAAGGGCATGTACCTGGGTTGTGGGCACATCCCCAGTAGGAGAT
>NW_006293349.1:7527525-7533826 GCF_000327345.1 Myotis davidii | reverse complement strand
GAGGCAGCTGATCGATGTTTCTCTCTCATCGATGTTTCTAATTTTCTATCTCTCTCCCTTCCTCTCTGTGAAAAATCAATAAAATATATTTTTAAAAAAATTGTTATATTAAAAAAGCACATTTCATGCCCAATCAGCATGGCTCAGTGGTTGAGCGTCGACCTATGAACCAGGAGGTCACAGTTTGATTCCTAGTCAGGGCACATACCCAGGTTATGGGCTCAATCCCCAGTAGGAGGCAGCCAATCAGTGAGTCTCTCTCGTCACTGATCTTTCTCTTTCTCTCTCCCTCTCCTTTCCTCTTTGAAATCATAAAGATATGTTTTTATTTTTTATTAATATATTTTATTAATTTTTCACAGAGAGGAAGGGAGAGGGACAGAGAGCCATAAATATCGATGAGAGAGAAACATCGATCAGCTGCCTCCCGCACACCTTTCACTGGGGATGTGCCCGCAACCAAGGTACATGCCCCTAGCCGGAATTGAACCTGGGACCTTTCAGTCCGCAGGCCGACACTTTATCCACTGAGCCAAACCGGTTAGGGCATAAAGATGTTTTTAAAAAACACAAATAAAAACAGACGCATAGATACAGAGATCAGACTGATGGTTTCCAGAGGGTTGGGGGCTTGGGAGCTGGGTAAAAAAGGTGAAGGGATTAAGAATTACAAATTGATAGTCACAAAATAATCACAGAGTCGTAAAGTACAGGATAGGGAATATAGTTAATAATATTGTAATAACTATGTATGGTACCAGGTGAGCACTTGAAATTTTGGGGGTACCACTTTGTGAAGTATATGATTGTCAAACCACTACGCTCTACACCTGAAACTAATAAAAATAATACTGAATGTAAACTGTAGTTGAAAAATAAAATAAAAAAAGAGAAAGACTCTGTTGACTAAGAAATTACCAAAGTCACAAGTTGGATGGAGCCTGGGTTTCTGAATCATGACTTGGGAGGATTGCTGCTCATGGACTGGGAATGCCCACTTGAACTTTACATGAGAAAGAAATAAACTTTTGGGTTTTACCCGTACACCTGCTAGCAATACCTTAACTATTAGTGACTAGCCAGTAATAAAGATAATTTAGCGACAAAAGTTATGAGTCAGAAGAAAGCCCTTTACTAGAGAAAAATCAGAAGAAAAAAAGCAACTGAATAAATGAATAAAATGCACTTTTACAAGAATTCTGTACTGCATAATGGCCTGTGTGGAATTAGGACCGCCTTGTAGAAACTTCCACGATGGATGCTGTATTTCTGGTTTGGCAGAACTGCAGAATCTCTATCCTACGCAACATATACCCCTAGATCAGGCCCCATGCTTGTCTTTGTAAATGAAGTTCTATTAGGACGTAGCCATGCCCTTTTATCTATTACAGATTTTCTGTGGCTCCTTTGGGGCTACAATGAGAGTTGAGTAGTTGCAACAGAGATAGTGTGGCCCACAAAGTCCCACATATTACTATCTGGCCCTTTATAGAAAAGGTTCTAGATTGTAGGGGCCTCTTTGTATGTCCGTATGTACTTACCTCTGTATGTGTGTATGTGAGGGAGCTAGTTAAACATATTTGGGGCTTAGATATTAGTAATTGTGCCACAATAGAAAAGAATAATGTACAATACTAATGCAGGTCATAACAGCTTAATTATTTTCTTTACATGTCAAGGTTGAAATATAATTAATTATATTTACATATAATTATATCCACTCAAAATATATTTACAAAAAGCAATGGCTATGGAAAGGCCAATCTAAAAAACCGAGGACTTAGCCTATAAGCAGAGAATCCAGAAAAAGAGGCGCAGTACTCAATAGAAAAGAAAGTGCTCTTTAGTACAACTGTTACTATATACAAACCCTATAATTCTTCTCTCTGAATACTCCTTTCTTTTGTTTATTAACGGTGCAGCAATTTTGAAGAAAGTTCTTGCATATATCTCCTTGGGCAAAACTGAGGTATGTAGTGGAAGAGTTCTGCTCATCAGTATACCACAGGAAGCTAAGTATCTAAAAAGACAAAAATGATGTGATTTAGATTATATTATAAATGAAGAGGAAACAAATGATAGAGATTGTAAAATAACTATCACACTTGAGAAGGCTCTACCACTTTACAATATTCCTGAAATGCACATGCACATGTACACACACACACACACACAAGCTTCTTAAGCACCGTAACTAAAATAACGGCTTACAGTTAGGCTTAGAAAGTTCTGGCACAAACGGAATCTCCCCAAACCCCAAAATGTTGGCTTTTAGTCTGTAAACAACAAAATCATGCCACACACTTGGTACAATATTCATTGTATAGTTTCAACTCACTTTATCTACCTAAGTTGTTTTCCCAGCTGGAACCATAGAGGCTCCTTAATTCTTCCCCCCTTTTTGTTAAGAGAGAGGGGAGAGAGAGAAACATCGCTGTGATCAGTTGCCTCCGACTGGGGATTGAACCTACAACCTGGATATGTGCCTTGACCAGGAATCGAACCTGCCACCTTTTGCTGTATAGGATGAGGCTCCAACCAAGTTACACCGGCCAGGGCAGGGTCTCTTAATTTTTTATCTACTCTATTAGGGTTTGAAATTAGGTCTCACTCTCAGATTGGAGACCGGGTGACCCTATCTGAACGATTGTTCCATCATCCTGGCACAAAAGGATGGAACATTTCAAGAAATGAAATAATGGGGAAAACATGGTAAAACAAGATTGCTTTGTGAATTCCAAGTTTTCTAAGACATAACAAGTAGTAGTTGATTTTATAATAAATGGTAAGAACATATTTCAAAGATATCCATGATATTCATTGTTAGTCAAGAGATTTTAGATAGATTCCTCTCCTAGAGAGGGTAAGGGTGTTATGAAAATCTTATTTTAAAGGTGAAGATAATATTAAAAGAAGTGATTTTATTTTTTTTTAGTAAACCTACAGTTTACTTTAAAGTGGGATTATACCAATAAAAGTGAATGGCACATATTCTGCTAAATAAAGTAGAGCAGTGGAAATAAAATAATTAGACCCTAGCCAGTATGACTCAATGGACAGAGTGTCGGCCTGCAGACTAAAGAGTCCAAGGTTTGATTCCGGTCAAGGGCACATACCTTGGTTGCAGGCTCGATTCCTGGCCCTGGTCAGGGTGGATGCAAGAGACAGCCAATTGATGTGTCTCTTTAACAGTTTCTCTCTCTCTCTCCTCCCCCCCTTCCCTTCCACACTCTCTCTAAAAAATAAAAAGAAATAATAATAATAATTAGGAAGTTAATTTAACTTCCTCTTTTAAAAAGAATCTACAAAAATAATTTAGACTCTCTGTTAGTCACACTGATTACAAATACAAATTTGGGGTAAAAAATGCCTAATTATCTGTTTCCCTCCTAAGACATTCTTAGATGTCTTTAACTGCTGTAACAGTTTTACCTACTTTCCCCACTTTTTGTTAGATACCTTGTTATCTATTATAAAAACCAATTATGCAGCAGATATTGTGCACAATTACACTAATTTTCTGATAAATCAGTATCAGAAAAAAAAGCTTCTATGAGACAAGCTTTTATTAAAAAAAGATCATTGCTTCTGAAAAGGTGAACTGAGGGTCTGGTTAATAGGATGCTTACTTCTAACTACATATGGTTTTGAGTCTGGTGTAGGTTCATGTAATACCATCCCTTCAGTCCCTCAAAGAAACCCGTACACAATCCAATTATAATCATAAGCAAAACACCTGTGTTTAAAGCAAGCTTATACGAGTTTACCTACTCAATTTTCAGACTATGGTAACAATGCCCTGGACAGCACATCTATTTTCATACACTATCAAGAATAATGTGTCTGCCCTAACCGGTTTGGCTCAGTGGATAGAGCGTCGGCCTGCGAACTGAAAGGTCCCAGGTTCAATTCTGGCCAAGGGCATGTACTCGGTTGCGGGCACATCCCCAGTGGGGAGTGTGCAGGAGGCAGCTGATCTATGTTTCTCTCCCATCGATGTTTCTAACTCTCTATCCCTTTCCCTTCCTCTCTGTAAAAAATCAATAAAATGTATTAAAAAAAAAAAGAATAATGTGTCAACTGCAATATGAGGAGACATACAAGCATATATATGGTTAAACCATGAAATAAAAACTGGGCATATAAGCATAACCAATGGACATAAGACACTGGGGGGTAGGGGAGGCCAGGGGATTGTCAAGGGCGGGGAAAAAAAAGGACACATATGTAATACCCTTTGTAATACTTTAAGCAATAAAAAAAAAGAAAAAAAAAGAAATAATAAAAACTGGACCAGATGAAGGACAGCTTTTTTGGTCATTAATCTTCCCATATTACATCTCAAATGTTAGAGTATATATATAATACTCTATAATAATATAATTATTAAATATGTATTTGTTGTAATTACATATAACTGTTACTGGAGAAAAATGTGCCTCGTCTTCTCCCACTGCTAGTGGGAGTGAGGTCCTTGGGGTGCCGCTGGAAGGCCCCCACGGGAGGGTGAGATATGGTAGAAAGCTTTATCTCCGTGGAATTCTGTTCCTGGGGTTCTAAAGCCCCATGTCCCTTAGTCCAGTTGTGGAAGTGTAGCTGGGGAGTCAGGAAAGCTAGAAGGAAAGCCAGTGTCCACAGTTTCCTTTCCATGTTGGAGCTGGGTCCAGTCGGCATCAGGCTGGCTGCAGTCCATTAGTCCACTGTGTGGGGCTAATGCAGGGGAGCAGAGCACAAGCCAGCGTCACATGAGCCCCAAGAGGGCCAAGAACATAAGAGCAAGCTTCTTTGTTCAAGGGATTGTATTTCCCCAAGGTCTGCATGCTGGCAGTGGCTACACCCATTCTGGCCAAGACCTCTGTTCCCAGGTGTGATTGAAAGACAACACCTTCCCTGCCACCCCAACTTTACTGGACATGTCTATCTTCCCTTTGAAGGGTCCCCTTCTCCTAATGTTTTGCAGGGAACATGCCTGTAATGTCTGGCCTTCCCTTTGCTCCTTTACTATTATTAATAACTAGGTAAGTACAAAGTACCATAACTACATATTACCTATTAATCCTATATAATAAAGGCCTAATATGCAAATCAACCAAACAGCAGAAGGACTGGTTGCTATGATGCACACTGACCACCAGGGACCAGATGCTCAACACAGGAGCTGCCCACAGGGTGGAGGGCTGCTCAGCCAGAAGCCCGGCTCAAACCTCTCCCTCCTCTCCCACCTCTGCTGCAGGTGAACAGTAAGGTGCAAGGGGTCCCCGACGACTGCGAGAGGGATGGGAGGCTGGGGAGCTGGGGCGATGGCCTAAGCAGGCAGGCGACATATCCCCCCCCCCCCCACCCAAGGGGTCCAGGACTGAGAGAGGGCGAAGGCCTGGCTGAGGAATCCCCTCCCCCTCCCCCAGTGCACGAATCTCCTGCACCAGGCCTCTAGTATAATTATAATAATCTGTTAATGATTCATAGGCCAGAACTGTTAATGCTTGTGACTAGCAAAGAACTCATAAACTCCCTCCATCTTCATTATCATAAACAGTATTTATCTTGAAATTTAAGCCTTAATTATGACACTAAAGCAATTGCACTTGTCTTCCTAAAAGCGACAGTTTTATTTGCAATCCAAACATTTTATAAGAGTAATCCAAGCAGATCTAAAGCACCATAGGGTGTGTTTTGTTTGAAACTACTTTTCCAGGTTATTTTCTGAAGAAGCAGGAGTCAACGATGTAAGATGATTTTATTACCATGTCAACCAACATTTGTCTAAAAAGGATGAGCTGGCATTTAAAAAAAAATGCTTCATAAAATCTAAATGTCCTGGAGCTCAACTAGATTTGTGATTTCTCCCTCCGTTTCCGTATTGTTTACAACTCATTTCAATGTTCGAGCATCATTAATGACATTGTCACAAGTAAAAAGAAACTAAGGGGTGGAGGCATGGAATTTTTCACGTTCCACGTCCTTCTCCACCCCCTCCCCTCCCATCTCCATCCCCCACCCCTCGCCCAAAAAAAGGAACCAACCGGGATAATCCAAGACAGACTGTGGTTCAAGGTTTCAGGACCTGCAAGTTACAGTGGAGCGGAAAAAAAAATTCAAGTCCCTTACGTCGGCTACATTTCGTTTTGCAAGAACCAAAGGGGGGGGGAACTTCCCACGCTGAGTGAAGGGCAAGGCTGTCAATCAGGGCTGAGAACCCAAACCACTGGGAGAAGAGGACACATTTCCAGTCAAGACAGATCAAACACCACCCTTCCTTCCAGTCCTCCCAGTTGCTTTGTATGTGCTAATATCCTCAGGC
>NW_006293349.1:7525904-7527354 GCF_000327345.1 Myotis davidii | reverse complement strand
CGCGGGTAAACTCGGCGCCCCAGTCTCTCCAATGGAGAACCCAAGGAACCTTTCTCTCCGGGTCCGGGTCCGCATCGACTCATAGACCCCCGGCGCCCCCCAACTCCGCTGGTCCGGGCGGTAAACTTCCCGGGTCGCGGCGCCCCTGTTGTTTATTACCTGACGTTCCGCGTAGGCCCCTGCGCCGAAACCGGGGGTCCAGCTGCTACCGGCGACTTTGGACGACATCCCGAGCCCGAGACCACCTTTCTCAGGACCCTCTGACCGGTTCGAGCTGCCATGATCGTCTCACTGAAGCCGGTACCCACCTCCTGAACCAAACTCGCGGCGCCGCCCATCTCCGGCGAGGCCAGGTCCCGCCCGGCTCCGGCTCCGGCGCCTCTCAGCCAATAGGCGGCCGCCCTGAGCCTCCAGACCCGCCCCTTCTTCCTCTCCGATTGCGTAAAGCTGACGCACGTTCCCACCGCCTCAGGGGCGAGAGTCAGCGTGCACGTCATCCCGCCGGCCAATCAGGGGAGGCGCCGGGCCGCGGACACACCCTCCCCCTGGCCGTTCAAAATTCCAATTCCGGTGTGACTTTTATATTCCCATATGTTGCCATGTTTCCAAATCTTTTGGGCGCTGGAGCCGCGCCCGAGACCCGCCGGCCGCCGCGCTTCTCCTGGGCTCCGCTGTGGGGCGCGAGGCCGGGCACGTGAGCGGCGCCCGGGGGTGGGAGGAAGCCGGATGTTCCCAGTGTTAATTGTGTAACTGTCCGAACCCGTGAGTGCCGAGCCGGCCCCGCCTGCGCTCCCGGTGCCAGGCCTGGCGGGCAGGCTCTCTGTTAATGATTGTCTGTACTCTGCACAGTACCTGCCGTGCCAGCCCCGCGGGGTGGCGGGAGGGCGACCGAAAGCCACGTCCTTCGGGAAGGGACGTTGGTTCTCCGTGCCTTCTTCCTGCGGGGCCAACAGCTTATTTAATTGGTGATCCTGGGTGGTTGGGGTTTCCCTTGTTGCTACAAACCTGACAACTCATCTCGGGAATCAGTTACCAAGTCCTGACATTTCCCCCTACATTTGTTCCCAGGTCCTTGTTTAACCTTCGTACACCATAATTCCCTGTAAACTGAGGATAGCACCACTACCTCCTGCCTAATAATGCGGATTTTTTTTCAACAGATGGAGTTACACATACGTTGATACATATATGCGACTTGATATGGATGCTATTTTGTTGTATTGACAGCAAGCCTCAAAACTTCATATGTCAAATCTGCTGACGGTGTTAACATCATAGGTATTTTTACGCTTAAAAATGTCGAATTTCGTGCCAAGAAAAGAGCATTTGCGGGAAGTTTTAATTCATTACTTTATCTTGAAGAAACGTGCTGCTGAAAGTTATCGTATACTTCGGGAAGCTTATGGTGAACATGCTCCATCTCAAGATACTTGTGAACGCTGGTTTAAAC
>NW_006293349.1:7519690-7524413 GCF_000327345.1 Myotis davidii | reverse complement strand
AGGGGGCAAGGAGATGGAAAAGGGTCAGGCTGGGTGCTCTTTTCTGTAGGGGGGGCAGGTGGGCCTCTGAGGAGGCCATACGAAACAAAGGCCTAAAGGAAGCGAGGAAGTGAATTATGTGAACATTTGGGGGAGTTACTTCAGAGGTGGAGGCAAGAGCAAGTACAAAGGGCCCAGGCAGGAACAACCTCACCCTGTTTGTTGAAGAGCAAGGGCTTTGGATCATAGTGAGTGAGGAGAGTGGTAGCAAATGAGGTCAGGCAGTGAGGGCTTTCTCAGGGTGCCTGGGAGGTCATGGGGTTTAGCCCACGTGTAAAGGGAAGCTATGAGGTCAGGCAGTGAGGGCTTTCTCAGGGTGCCCGGGAGGTCATGGGACCAACTCGGGTTTAGCCCACGTGTAAAGGGAAGCTGTTTGAGTTTGAGGGTAGAATGGTGGCTTGGTTTTATTTATGTTTAATGTTAGCTGCTGTGTATATGTATGATTATTATTTTCTGTTTTTGCTTTGTTCATTGCAGTCACTAGTTGCTTTGTGGAGTGAGTTGAAATTCCCAGCTACAAAGTTTGTCAAACATTTTTCAATACAAAACAGATGTACTTGTCGATTCAGGTGGTTCTGTAGCTGTATCCAAACAATTCTATATCAGATTACCTTCAAATTCACAATTCCTGCTCTTCTGGCCTTAAATCCTAAATATTTCCAGTGATGTCTTCCATTAAAACATATTTTCATCATATAGCTTCCCTGCTCAAAAACCACAGTGGTTACCAGTACCTACAAAATATAGGCATTACCTTGCTACCTCCTGCTAAATTCTATTTCAAACGGTTGTTAACTAGAAGGCCTGTTAAACATTTTTTAGTACATGATGTGCTTATGTACTTAATATAAGGCCTCCTTTTATTAAATTCACCAAACATTTTCTCATTCACCTCTACCCAGACATATGAAAATACCTAACTGAATTGGGCCACCCAATTGAATAGTTTCCCAATTAAAAAAAAAAAAGTAAAAGGCAAAGGAATCTTTATAATAGATGGCAGTGTGTGGTACTCATTTGACTTCCCAGCAAAGGAAAGAATATTTCATAAGCTTCAAGGTGTTAGCAAACTCTGGTTCAGTTTCAGTAGATGACAGTGCTTCCATGAATTGCGAGTTAAAAGGTCTGTCTATAGTACAGACTCTATACAATCTGAAAAGACTAGTAAATTAAACAACCAGACCTATGAGAAGCAGTATGTTAGTCCAAACCAACTGTGCTGTAAAATATATTTGACACATTACATATTAAGTATTCTTGCCAAAATAAGTGAATCTGAATCTAGTCAAGCTTTTAGATGTGCTAGTTTACATAGGGGATAGAAGAACAGGTTAAATGACACCAAAGGGATACAGTCTTCCAAATACAGAACATGGGAAGTTCTGTGAGACCAATGATCCAATTTCCTCAAATAAATGCCAAGTGAAGGAGGAGGAAGAGTGCACTCTTGTAGGTTTAAAAGATTGAAGGGGCATTATTTGGATTTTATTTTGAACAGACTATAAAAAGAAGTATACAAGACTGGGAAATTCAACTGAAATTTCTATTTCAGTAGAAAGTCATACTGAGGATCTTACAGGTGAAATACGTCTGCAGTTTGCTCTAAAGTAATCCAGTGTGGGTGGAGGAATAAAGTAAATGAAATAAAACCCATCATTTGTTGATAATAATTGAACCGGACGATGGGTAAATGGAGAGTTTATAATAGTATTATATCTGATTTTTATGGATGCTTGAAATCTTGTAATAAAAACCATATGTATTTTTTTCTATCTTTCACTGTTTAGAATCTAAACTTTAGATCAGTAGAATAACCTTCCTAGCATGCTCAATGATCATACAGGGACTATCTTTGTGAAATATTTGGTTGAAAAAAAACACCTTCCTTGTCTGAATCTGGAACGGAGTTACATAGATTACTGCTGTTACAGATGTTAATTTCTGATAAAAATCGGACTAGCAAAGGAGACTAGATAGTTTGCCCTTACTGGCTGGCTTTGTCAGTCAGGGACCAGTCAGGAAAAGTATACCAGTTATTTTAAAAGAAAATTTAATAAAAGGACATTGTTAAGCAGGGGTTGGAGAACTACAGTGACAAAAATAGGCTACTGAGGTAAGAAAGTAATAGTAACTGCAAGCAGCAGGTACCACCTCATGTTCCCAGGCCCACTGGGAGGTTCAGTTGTTTGCTATGGGGGTTCACGGGACCCAACCTCTGGTTGTACTCAGCTATGACTTTTTCCGTGAGAGGATACAAAGGAAAATCAGTCCCGGGAAAAGGAGCACGTGGGATGCCTGGGGGGCCAGGTGCAAGCTTCACAGGTCCTTTCCCAGCGACGTCCTAGAACCACAAAGGACATGCTTAATTCTCCTGACAAGTTCTGTCATGTTGCCAACCAGAGACTGTTGCCAACATTCAAGACTCTCTGCCCAGGGTTTTTGTTTGGAGCTGATCACATAGGCACCCTCTACCTGGCATGCACCCAGATTTCAGGCTCCCCAAGGAAAGCTGATGTTCCACATAAACCGTATTGCTTGCACAGTTCAGGCACAGTGAGACAGTCTTCCTGGTTGTGGAGATGAGGGGGGCCCTCCTGAAATCCAAGGTACATGCCCTTGACCGGAATCGAACCTGGGACCCTACAGTCCACAGGCCGACGCTCTATCCACTGAGCCAAACCGGTCAGGGCATAAGGAGTACATTTTGTTGCAATGTCCTTAAAAGTGCTTTTGTTGCTATAGTCAGTTTGGCTTAATGGTTAGAGCGTGGGCCCTCAGACTGAAGGGTTTCCTGTTCAATTACAGTCAAGGGCACATACCTTGATTGCAGGCTTGATGCCTGCCCAGTCTTGTGTGCAGGAGGCAACCAATCACTGTATTTCTATCTCTCTCCCTCCCTTCCACTCTCTCTAAAAATCAATGGGGAAAAAAATTAACAAACAAAAAGGTGCTTTTGTTACCTTAGCAACTTCTACTGACATCTGGATGCGGTTGGTTTAGGCCAGGACACGTGCCCTCACTTAAAGCTGTCAGTCACTCTCTTCTTATAACCTCACCTCATTTAAATTAAGCCCATTTCCTTTCACTCATATATTTTCCCCTTTTAGTTTTAGGATTATTTTTTTAAATTATATTTTTATTGATTTCAGAGAGGAAGGGAGAGAAAGAGAGAGATGCTAGGTCGGATTATTTTTTCTTAAAAGAAAAGAAACAAAAGAATTGGTGAGTTCACTTTGTCTTCTGTTATATTGAACCATCCAGCTCAAGCAACAGAACTAGTTCATTATTCTTGCTCCACACAAAACTCTTTATTTTCCTTAGCATTTTATCATAAGCCTCAGCTCACTGAAAGTTTAGCCTTTCTTACACTATTCAGTTAGATTTCTGCCACTTTTAAATTACCTTTTTCCACTCAAGAAAATTTTATTTTTCTCTTTTCCCAAGTTAAGTTTACAGCCTGCTAAACATTTTACCCAAATGTGGGAAAACTGCCTGGAGATACAAAACTCAATAAAATAATGTTACATGGAAAGAACAAACAAAGATATCCATTAAAGCAAAGTTACAAAGAGGAAGGGAGAGGGATAGTTAGAAACATCAATGAGAGAGAAATATTGATCAGCTGCCTCCTGCACACTCCCTACTGGGGATGTGCCTGCAACAAAGGTACATGCCTTTGACCGGAATCGAACCTGTGACCCTTCACCTGGGACCCTTCAGTCTGCAGGCCGATGCTCTATCCATTGAGCTAAACCAGTTAGGGCCCCCTCTCAGTTTTTTCAAGCATCTTCAAAAGATAGGAAAACCTGTAAAACAGAAATCTGATGCTTAATCTGAAGGGTGGTCAGGGCAAGATCTATTCCCACTGTTAACGTATCAATGCAATCTTTGTGATGTATGTGTAGACCACGGAGTCATGCAACAGTATCTCTCTTGTGCATGTCAAGGCCTAGTGCACCTTCCCTAACATCCCTGGGTGCGTCCTTAGTTACCAGTTTATCATAAAAGGATACAACTCAGGAAGAGCCGACTCTGGCTGTGGGGCCAGGTGTGTGGAAAGGGAAGGGCTTGGAGCTCCCATGTTCTCCGAGTGCCCCGTCTCCCCAATGCCCCGTCTTCCCCAACCCAGAAGCTCCCATTTGTTTCTTGGGCAGGAGTGGGAGGCATTTCATCAGCATTAGTGCTGGCGACCAGTGGTTTCCTAAGAACCTATACAGTGGAAAGGCTTTACAATGTACAAGGTGGCGGAGTTCCTGCTGTGTCACTTAGTAACTGTGACCTTGCACATTTTCTGTAACCCCCCACCCCCTGCCCGAGTTACCCTCTCATTTTAAGTGGGATTAGGAACAGTTGCCCGCTTGAATAGTGTTTGGGAACATGTAAACAAAACTCCTACCCAAATGGTAAGTACTTCTGGAAAACAAAAAAGACCGTGAATTACAGCGGCTGAATGAATGTTCCCGCAGCGAAGCACTGCCGCAGCTGAGACAGATGCTAAGGTAAGCTTCTGTCTGACCCCCAGCCTCCTCCCCGGGAAGCCTTGCTTTTTATTTTTATTTTCTTATACTCTTTAAAATATATTTTATTGATATTTTGCAGAGAGGAAGGGAGAGGGATAGAGAGTTAGAAACATCGATGAGAGAGAAACATCGATGAGAGAGAAACATCGATCAGCTGCCTCCGG
>NW_006293349.1:7517091-7519118 GCF_000327345.1 Myotis davidii | reverse complement strand
GAGTCGGGTTTAGTCAAGCCGGGGCCCGTTTCTCCTAACCTTGGCTTATCTGTGTCATTTTTTTTGGTATGAAATGATTTGGGAATAAAATGTCCCCCCCCCCTTGATTGCTTTTAGTAAACATTTTTTTCTTTCGAGACTCGTTGTTGGAAGAGGAAAGACCGTTGCTTCACGATGCGCAAAGCTTTCGGGGTAGCGGATCGTTTTGTGGGAGGCGGAGCACACACACCTCGGGGGGCGCTGGGACCGGGCTGGGGTTCACTAGGGGAGCTTCCAGGAGTGGCAGGAAGTAGGGCCGCCTTTTAGGAAGGTCGAGGCCGGGGAAGTGGAGCTGCATTCCTGGCTTTTTGACCTGGAGCCTCAAGTTTGCATCCCACGCGAGGCTTCCGAGAGGGTCGCTGTCGTTTCCCGCGCCGTTTCCGGGTGCGTGGCTGGGTCGCCGTGAGCGGTGATGCAGACGAGGCCATCCTTAGTTTCGCAGTCCGGTGGGGAAGCGCTGTCCTCCCGTTACGGGACCAGTGGATGCTTCAGCGGGAAGCGGCGAGTGCAGGGCCGCTGTGGGGCGGAGGGTTACCTGATGCCGGGGGCTGTTTCACCGAGGAGACGACTGGTCCTGGTCTGGAGGGGTCGTCTGCTTGAGATGGGGGTCCGCGTCGGAGCCCGAGATGGTGTCTGGGAGCCTGGCAGGGGGTCGTGGGACAAAAAGAGGGATGAGACGGGACAGGTTGATGAGGACGGAACTGTGAATAGTCGGGTCACCGCAGGAGCGGGAGTCCAACGCTCTGCCGTGTATGAAACGTGCCCACGAGTTGCAGGGACCTGAATATTCTTGTTGTCGGGTATTTAAGATTGAAACACGGCTTTCATCGAGACGTGTGTAGAGGCCTTCATTTTTCTCTCTTTAGATTCTCTCTCAACCGCGCCTTTTGCAAAATAATTAGAAAACGTAAAGATGTTTCTGTTTCTGTTTATCCAGGAAGGAGTGTTCATTTGGGGTGTTTTACGGCTTTGGGTACTTGTTTATTGGTACCTTCATCAGAAGGTACTTTTGGACAGGAAATCAAAAGTTCTGATCAGTTTTCCTGCATTTTTGAAACCTAGTTTAAAGCTTTGGGCTACAGACAATTGAAATTTATTGGCCAGAATTGCTATATTTGGGATTATGCTTTATCGATGTGAATTAACTGATGCCATGAAATATTGGAACATTCAGTTTAACACCTGAGCACTGTGTAAAAGACACTGTTCACCACTGTGGAGTATAAAGGGGCTGGTAAATGTTTAGTAGAAATACACATGGTAGTTACATAGTTTCTTGCTAGAACTTCTGGTCCTTTATGACTCATCTCTGTTTTCACTTTTTAAGTCATCATTGATAACCTGGAACGGAATTAGTTTTGTTCTTTTTTTTTAATGCTGGCTGTTATAGTCCTCTATAATTCTTTATTATATTACCTAGAATATTCTATCAGTTAAGGTTTTCTCTTCCACTTTGAGATTGTTGAGTGCAGGAACTGTACCTTGGTATCCCCAAAACCTGGTAAACATCAGTGCTGAATATTTTATCAACATTCACTGTGAGATTAATTTGTACTGGAAGTATTAAAATAGTGTTACAGAAATGACCTTTGGACAATTGGGTTGATGAGTATACATCTATTTGGCTGAGATAAGTAAGAAGTGGGACTTATTCATAGATTAGATACCTCCTGAGCTGAGAAGAAGGAATTTAAGATTAACATCAAATTAGGGAAGGCTTTGCATGCTGAGCTAGGTTTGACTTTGGCTCTCCATTGAATACGGAATAAAGTGCCCTCCTTCTCTCAGGTACCAGATTACTTCTGTTTTAGGAAAGTCATTGGTTGTGGTAAGTCAAGGACTACCGTTCTTCCTTATGCCATTGAATGCAATTGAGGTAGTTGAGAGGGGGACTTGAAATTTTTTTGTTATTGGTGGTGTTTTTGGTTTTTGTTAATCCTCACCCGAGGGTGTTTTTCCGTTGATTTTCAGAGAGTGGAAGAGAGAGG
>NW_006293349.1:7515622-7516980 GCF_000327345.1 Myotis davidii | reverse complement strand
GATCAGCCGCCTCCTGCACACCTCCCACTGGGGATGTGCCCGCAACCAAGGCACATGCCCTTGCCCGGAATCGAACCTGGGACCTTTCGGTCCGCAGGCCGACGCTCTATCCACTGAGCCAAACCAGGCAGGCAAACCTGGTACCTTTTAGTCCACAAGCTGAAGCTCTATCCACTGAGCCAAACCTGCAATTTTGGATTTAGAGTTGTTCATCATCATGTTATCTAAGTAAAGAAGATCATATAATCTTTTTATCCTAAATAATGCTGCTGGGAAAAACGATTCTTTGTTGTATCTTATCATTTAAGAAATTTTTTAAAAAATATTTTTATTGCCAGGCCAGCGTGGCTCAGTGGTTGAGCGTTGAGCTATGAACCAGGAGGTTATGGTTCTATACCCGGTCAGGGCACATGCCCAGGGTTGTGGGCTCAATCACCAGTAGGGGGTATGCAGGAGGCAGCCGATCAATGATTCTCTCTCATCATTGATGTTTCTGTTTCTCCTGTTCCCTGAGCCAAACCAGCCAGGGTCCTTGACATCCTCTTTAACCAACTTGATTATTTCTTTTTTTTTTATTTAATTAAATCTTTATTGTTCAGATTATTACATTTGTTCCTCTTTTTTCCCCCCATAATTCCCCTCCTCCCAGTTCCCGCCCCACCCCTGCCCTCACTCCCACCCACTGTCCTCATCCATAGGTGCACGATTTTTGTCCAGTATCTTCCCGAATCTCCCACACCCCTTTCCCCCCCAAGAATAGTCAGTCCATTCCCTTTCTATGTCCCTGATTCTATTATAATCACCAGTTCATTCTGTTCATCAGATTATTTATTCACTTGATTCTTAGATTCACTTGTTGATAGATGCATACTTCGTGTTCATAACTAGTATCTTTACCTTTTTCTTCTTCTTCCTCTTCTTTTTTTTTTAAAATATATTTTATTGATTTTTCACAGAGAGGAAGGGAGAGAGATAGAGAGTTAGAAACATCGATGAGAGAGATACATCAATCAGCTGCCTCCTGCACACCCCCCACTGGGGATGTGCCTACAACCGAGGTACATGCCTTTGTCCGGAATCGAACCTGGGACCTTTCAGCCCGCACGCTGACGCTCTATCCACTGAGCCAAACCGGTTTCGGCATTCACTATTTCCTGAATTATTTCTGCATACTCTGAGATTTTTACAAACATAAATCCATGTATTAATCATGTAATTTAAAATGTTTATGTCTTAAGAGCAGATAGCTAGTTAAACATGGAGGAAAGAATTTAAAAAGATGATTTCAGTGACAAGCATAAATGAATCATATCTCAACAAATTCTGCTTAACATTGTATTTGAAACAGAAGCACTTAG
>NW_006293349.1:7496750-7514987 GCF_000327345.1 Myotis davidii | reverse complement strand
TAAAGACTCGACCGGATCTGGAGCTCAGAGTCTGCGACTCCCTCCCGATTGAAAACAACAACCGCGCCCTCCGCCGCCAGCCCGCTCTGCGCACTCCGCACCTCAGAATTTGACTTCAGCACTGCGCCTCCTCTGAGTGTCCGTATGCGTTACTCTTTCCTCCTAGTTGTAGGACTTCCACTCAGCCAGCGTTCCTGTGGTTCTGGGTGGTGTCCGTTCTGTCTTTTAGTTTCACTTTTGAAATGGTTGTTGAAGGCAGCAAATTCTGGCGTTAACCTATGCCGCCATCTTGGTTCTCTCAACTTGATTATTTCTTACCTTGATCAGTGTGGCTTATGCTTTCCAGTATTGAAATATTAAAATGAAATAAAAAATTTTGGACCTTTTTGCACATGTCAAATGTAGACAATTATTAGTGTGAATAATCTTGCTATCCAGCAGTTCTGCAGATATTGCTGACTATGGCAAGTGGGGGAACACTTTTCTGTTTTGGAAAGGAAAAATGGATTATCCAAAAATTCCAGTGGCTTGTTTTGCCACTATCTCTTGAGTAGATATTTTTTGGTATCACAAAGCTGAAAAGTTTTTTTCTCTAATTTTTTGCTTGCAGAATGCCTGAGATAGTTATTTTTTCTGCATATTCTGAAATTTTTATTTTTCTATGTTCACTTAATTATTTTGCTTTGTATACTTTTGTGGACTTCAGTATGAATATTGCTGGTAAAATAAAAGGGAAAAGTTGCTTAAGGATTTTGAAAAGGATTTTTTCTTTAGAATTTAGTTATTGAATTAATGTTAATCAGGAGTTCATCGTTTAGGAATTGATATCTGTAATTTTCAGTAAAATAATTTACCATTGTAGTTAGTTGTCTTACTGGAATTTTGTTTAAGGGAAAGCCTGAGAGGTGAGATATTTTTCTGGATGTCTTTTAGAAGTCTCATTTGAAAAATCCTTGCTCATCAATTGCACTGGCTGTGCAGAATGGATGACACTTATGGACCTGACTAAAAAGTGTCAGTGAATGGTTAACATCCAAAGGCTATGCTCTGTAACATGTAATGAACAGTGATTAAAAGATTGCAAACAATATGAATTTAAAATTAAGAATAAAAACACATCAAGGAGGAGGAAATGCTACAAGCTGGAGTTAGCAGTATCTGAGGCATAGAAATAAAAGGCACAGAAGGGTAAATGAGTAGAGGGACAGAATTTGGTTGTATGAGGTGTGACCAGTGGTGGTTAATCTCAGTTTATTTAGGTCTTAGTTTAAAATGCAAATAATAGATAAGATGTTACCCATAGTTCTGAAGTACTATTTTTTGATGTCAAACTGAACTGCCAGATAAAATTTGATGTATTTGTTAGACAAGTGTAATTTTAGCATTACATTTTTCTGACTTAAAAGTAACGTAGTAGCCCTAGGCGGTTCTCTCAGTAGATAGAGCGTCAGCCTGTGGACCAAAGGGTCCTGGTTTGATTCTGGTCAGGGGCACATGCCTCGGTTGTAGTTTCCTCCCGGGCCCAGGCATGGCGGGGCTCGTGCAGGAGGCAACCAGTTGGTGTGTTTCTCTCACATTGATGTTTCTCTCTCTCTTTACCTCTCTCTAAAAATCAATGGAAAAATATCCTTGGGTGAGGATTAAAAAAATATTTTTTAAAGTAATTTTTTAAAAGGAAACACTATTATCTTCATGAGGATATGCTGTTCATTGATTCTAGAGAGGAAAGTAGAAGGAGAGAGAGAAATCTATGTGAGAGAAACATCGATTGGTTGCTTCCCATATGCCTTCCTGAGATCTAACCCGAAACTTGCGTATGTGTCCTGACCAGGAATTGAACTTGCGACCCTTCGGTGCGCAGGACAACACTCCAGCCAGCCAGTGCTATAATAACTTTTAAGTAAATGGAAATAATTTTTAAAAAATATTTTATTGATTTTTTACACAGAGGAAGGGAAAGGGATAGAGAATTAGAAACATCTATGAGAGAGAAACATCGATCAGTGAAGTTACATGCCCTTGACTGGAATCAAACCTGGGACCCTTCACTCCGCAGACCAACGCTCTATCCACTGAGCCAAACGGGTCAGGGCTGGAAATAATTTTTTGAATGAATTGAGATTTCACACTTAATTAATATTGACCTTCTAGGAAAGGATTTGTTTTCTGGTGGTTGAAATGTTTCTAAGATCAGAATTCCCTTCCAAAAAGGGGGGGAGTTTTAGTTGAATAATGACATTTCTGTAGATAATTGGAGCAAGTTTAGTTTTTTAAAAAGCATGTCTATATCTTAACATGTAGAAGATTTTACATTACCTAATCAGTTAATGAGATCAGTAAAGCCAGAAAAGGAAAAAAATGACAAAGATTCAGAAGAGTTGGAACTTTTGAGGTTAAAGGTATTTCATAAAAGATCTAAGAATTTTGAGATTTGGGTACAAACTGGGGCTGCTAGTTCAGTAGTAAACCTGTTCCATTACTTTGAGTTTCTGAGACTTGTTCTCACTCTTATAGGGAAATGTGCCTGCCCCAGCTGTGTCTTAGACTGGGTACTGTTATTCCATTTTCTCTGCACCCATCTTTGGAACTACAGAGGGTTTTCTCCCTTAGCGTGGGGTCGGGATTAGCATTTGAATCTTTCCCCTTTTGGATCCTTGCAAACTAATAAATTAGCTTTTTTTTAAAAAAAATTTGTTTTATTGCTTAAAGTATTACAAAGAGTATTATATATGTCTCCCCCCCCACCCCGCCCGGCATTCAATAAATTAGCTTTTTAGAGTAGCTGGTATTAAGGTGTAATTCAGTTGAAGGTAATGATCTGGCAAAAATGAAAGCATCAGTTAGGCTACAGAAAATCACTGGCAGTAAAAATTTTGTTTCTTTCCGCCACTCTGTGTTATCCAGATAATTAAAATGAAACATTTAAACATTTAAAATTGTAATTTAAAGTTACCTGGTGTCAGGAAAGGCTAAAAAAATTGGGAGGACTCATCTGTATTTGAAGGACACTAAAGACATGACAATTAAGTGCAATGCCTGGCTCTTGCTTGAATTGTGGATCAATTGTGGAAAAGGATGTTTGTTACTAGGACAATTGGGGAGATATGAAGCTAGATAATATATTAGATGATAATGTTATTAAGGTTTAGCATGCTCATTTCTTGAGCATGTTAAATCTGTTGTGGTTATTTATATAAGAGAATGTCCTAGATCTGGAAATAGATGCAGAAATATTAGGAGTTTTAAATGGTTTAGAAAAGTTATATGTACACACATTTGCTTTATCTCATATATACACAGTTGATGAATACAGGTGAAGTTATGTGAGTGTTCACTGTATTTTAATTTTTCCTACTCTTGACAAAATTAAAAATTGAGAAGTTTGGGGGGCAGTTGAGGAGAGTTGATTCGTCATTCACCAGATGTCAGTCTTCTAAATACTAGACCTGTGAATAGAAAACATGGTGCTTGGGGAGGTGGGGGTGGTGATTTAATCCTTTAAAAAAACCTTTATGTTGTAGGAAACTGAGGTACACATGTTTAAATGAAGTATTAATTAGTAGAGAAAGAACCTTTCTTTGAAGGCAGATGTTTTGATTTCAGATCTCAGACTTTATAAAAAATCATAGTTATACACACTTTTTTCCCAACCTTTATTTTTTGTGTATTGATTTTAGAGAGAGAGGGAGGGTGGGAGAGAGAGGAAGAGAAAGAGAAACATTGATTTGTTGCTTCACTTATTTGTTGCATTCGTTGATTGTTTTTTGTGCCCTGACTGCGGATTGAACCCCGAAACTTTAGCACATCAGGACCGTGCTCCAATCAACCAAGTTCTACCCGGCCAGGGCCAGATCTCAGACTCTAATCATGAACTAATAAGTGTAATGATGGTTGCAGCCAAATTATGCAGAGTTCTGAATTCCATGCTTAAGAAGTTAGATTGCCCTTTATTTTACTGTTCACAGTGTGAGCCTAGCTGTTTAGGACATGACTTGGGAGCGTGTTAGGAATGCAGAAAGTTGAGTGTGATCCAGGCCAACTGCATTTTAACAAAACCTGTAAACAATTAGTTTCACGTTCAGGTTTTTTTTAAAATATATTTTATTGATTTTTTACAGAGAGGAAGGGAGAGAGATAGAGTCAGAAACACTGATGAGAGAGAAACATCGATCAGCCGCCTCCTGCACATCCCCCACGGGGATGTGCCCGCAACCCAGGCACATGCCCTTGACCGGAATCGAACCTGGGACCCTTTAGTCCGCAGGCCGACGCTCTATCCACTGAGCCAAACCGGTTTCGGCTTCACGTTCAAGTTTGAGGACCACTTTCCATGGTGCTGTTTTTATATTTCTGACAGTGTTGAGTTTAGAATAATCTTGAGTGTTATTCTTTATCCCTAGTCAATATTGACAGTATTATTTTTTAAGTTGGAGAAAGGTTTAGAATTCAACAGTAATTTAATAAACGTTGGTAACCCATTCTTAATGTAAGAGTAATTTGTTGTTCCGTATGGGAGTATTGTCTATTGATTTGGAGATATATTAAATGTATTAAAAATCAGTGCTTTATATAATTATAGTTCTAACCCCTTATATGGTATAATTATTTTAGTTTGTATATTTAGAAGAGTATCCTAAATAATACCTAGTAGGGAAATGCATTGTGTTGAGTGCTCTTTGGAAATGAAATTAATGTCTGTGTTAACTTTCTTACAGATATTGAAGCACAGATTCGAGAAATTCAAGGCAAGAAGGCAGCTCTTGATGAAGCTCAAGGAGTGGGCCTTGATTCTACAGGTTATTATGACCAGGAAATATATGGTGGAAGTGACAGCAGATTTGCTGGGTATGTGACATCAATTGCTGCAACTGAACTTGAAGATGTAAGTACAAAGTATACAAGAGTCAAGCATTTTTAATTTTCTTTGGGTGGAGAGCAAGAAATATAAAGGTATTTTCTCTTTGAGTCATCTGGCTTAATCTGCAGACATTTTGGAAATTGGGAGATCTTCCTTTTGGAGGATAAAACTGTTGAAAGAATCCTTCCTCTTAGTTCTGAACCATTATGTTTATTTATCTAGCAAAGCACCTACAAATCATTAATTGTATAAAGTAAATCCTTACTACTGAGCTCTGTTTAGAGTAACCCACATGGGAAGTGACTTCATAGTGAGCAGCCAGCTGTCCTTGTAACCTGAATCTGATTTGTGCTTAGTGCTGTTTTGTTATTGATACTATTAATGGATTCTTCGTGCCTGTTTCAGTTATTCTGGAGGATGACCACTTTCATTTTGAAATACATCTGAGTGTTTTTATATATTCCCATAGCTTACATTTTGACAGATCATCTCAAACATCCAAATTTGGTGGAATAGCTATCCCTTTTTTGTATGATTCAGTAATAGACATTTTATGGATATAGGTAATCAAACTTGTTATTTTTATGACACTCAAGCCACATTTTATTTTGTAGTTGGCACTTTTTAAAAAGTAAATTAGAAAGTTGCAAAGGTAAAATTTCTAGAAGCCTATCGTACCTCCTGGTAAGAGATAGTGGTGGCTATATGTGCCAGAAACTGAAGGAGAAATTGTTTCATTTTTAAATCAGTGGTAAGATCTTGAGAGTTACCCACTGTTGTATTTCTTACACTAGTAAAATAATACAACACTTTCTGCTTAAATATTATTATAAGGGAAACAAGTACATTTAAAACATCTTTTACTTGTTCTCGTGGTTAAATCATGTTAACAAACAAACAAACAAAAAAGGAAAGTGGAGATTTTTAAATAAACTTTAGTTTCCAAATTTGAAAAACAAATTTCATCATGCCCTCTCTGAGAAAACAAAATGCTCAGGTTTTTTCTAGTTCATACTTACTTTATTTTAATTGGCTTCCACAGAAAGCATTTCTTGTTTAGTATTTTTAAATGAGTAAAAACTAAGGTTAATTTCTTTAATAACTTTTTTTGAGTTGAAAACTCACATGTTTATAAGTTCTGTGTACAAGGGTTTAGACCTCACACTGTCAGTAAGTCTTTAGATTTCATGTTGAATCTTAGTATAATTTTTCTAATTTTTAAATTCTGATGTTTTGTTTATGGCTTTTTGGTGGCATTTTATTGCAGGATGACGATGACTACTCATCATCTACAAGTTTGCTTGGTCAGAAGAAGCCAGGATATCATGCCCCTGTGGCATTGCTTAATGATATACCACAGTCAACAGAACAGGTGACTTTTTTCTTTTTTGTTAAATCCAGAGTTTACTCAGCTAAAGAAAACTGTCTCAATTCCCATGGAAGCCCATATATTTTAAGAGTCAAGTTATTAGAATGTTTTGAGGAGAGTTGATTTGGGAAAATTAGAAATAATACTTATTAATTTCATTTTAAATGCTGACCCAAGGATATTTTTCCATGGATTTTAGAGAGAGTGGAAGAGAGGGCGAGAGACAGAGAGACACATTGATTGGTTGCCTTCTGCCCGTGCCCCGACCAGGGCTAAGAATCAAGCCTGCAGCCGAGGCATATGCCCTTGACTGGAATCGAACCTGGGACCGTTTAGTCTGCAGGTTGGCGCTTTATCCATTGAGCCAAACCAGTTGGGGCAATACTTAGTAAATTTTATAAAGGTAATCATTTTATGAAGACTTCAACTATGGAAATACGGACAGGTATTTTTTTCATTTCTATGTTACTTATTTTTTCATATTAATACTTATCCCTAAAATATTTCTTTTATTAATAGGCATTTATTAAACATTTTACATGTTTTATAATGTTCCGCTTTTTGTTTAAGATATTCTCTTTGGTTATTTAATAAAGTGGGTATTAAGTTGGGCATCCCTCTTTTCAGTATGATCCATTTGCTGAGCACCGACCTCCAAAGATTGCTGACCGGGAAGATGAATACAAAAAGCACAGGCGGACCATGATAATTTCCCCAGAGCGTCTTGATCCTTTTGCAGATGGTAATTCTTTCCCATTTTTCTTTAGTTTTCACGAATTTGCTTGTATTAAGCTCTCTTTAGCCCTTTGATTTTTTTTGGCATGCTTATGAATTTGCTTTTCTTTTTAAAAATCCCCCTTATTATAGATGTGTATAGATTTGGTTGAAGTCAAAGATGCCATATTCTTCATCTTTATAATACAAGTTTTCTTTCCAGGTAGAAGGACAAGAAAATAATGAGCCAATGCCATAGAAACGCAAAGGGTTAAAGGTTTTTCTTTTACTTTTGTTTTGGGTACGCTTTCTATACTTGGAACAAATGTGTTTTTCTGGTCAAAATACTTTCAAATTCTTGGAAGTTTCCATTCCAAATCCTAGATTTTAGGATTGTTACTTTTGAGAAACTTTCTCACATTAGAGCTCCCCTCATATTTCTCTAAATATAGTTTAGTAAGTGCACCTACTTTGCTTTAAGCATACTTAAAATTAAAACAAAAGTATGTATACAAAGGCTTTGATATTTTTAATAGTTGGAGTCTGTTTTGCTAATTTTAGTGTGCAGGTCAGCACAGGGGGCATAGTGAGCCTGATGGAAGCTTTCCTCGGGTGAGTTTCAAAATCAAAATTAGGTGCCTGTTTCTTAAAATGAGATTCTGCTGCAGGTTTACAAATTAGACGTTCAGCCTGCATGAATTAGTAGGGATATTCTTTTTTTACTTGCATAATTGTAATTGATTTAAACATGTATGTCAGAATTCACAGGCCCATACTAACTGTCCTTAATTTCTTTCCTACAGCAGTACTGCTATATGCCAGTCCTGTCTGCATTCTTAAGGGTGCAGTTCAACACATCCTCTCTAGATTATGGTGAAAAAGTATTCCAAAGGAAGTCTTATCAGAGCTAGTGTCAGAAAGAATGACACTACCAATTGGGCATGATCTTCAGCATAGGAAATGTCTTAGAATTTTATTATTTTATTTTTCTTAAATTGTGATGCTATACTACTGTATAGCTAATTATCACATTTTATAAAACATAGTGTTCCTCTGTGAATCTTGTTATATACTGTTTGGGCTTCTTTAAGATATTTTGAAGTTTGAAAAGCAAATACTGAAACTTGAACCAAGAGACTAACACATCTCTTTGTATGCCACTTCTCTTCTATGTGCATCATAATAACTGGTAGAAAGTAATATATTCAAGTAATATATTTTCATTTGTAATCATACTTTCTAAAGATAAAAATGTTTCTGGGTCAACAAAACTTTAACAAGCATGAAGCCCTTTTTTAGTAACCTGACATGAGCATAAGATTATAGGTATATTTTAAAACAGATTTGCTAAACTATAACTGTTTTAGAACATTGTATGAAGAACTTACCTAGTTACAGTTATTTGTAGTTAGGATTTTAACAGCTTGCAACAGGTAATGTTTTGAATATAAATATCTTTCCAAAGTGTTACTAATGGTAAAGAGATAATTTTCTAGGCTTCTATTCTGCTGCTTGAAGTCAGAACTGCTGATGGAGACAAAGGCACGAAAGTGTACGTATTCCGGATTAGCAACCCAGGAACCCATCACTTCTGAAGACTAAACTGTGCTGTCATTTTGCTTTTATATGCATTAAAATATTTGTTTTAAACTGCTGTAGATGTTTGTGTTCAAACAGGTTAAATTGATCAGCAAACTCAATAAAAAGTAAGATGTATAATTATTAAAGTTTTCCATCAAAAAATAAATTAAATGATATGGAATAACATAATATTAGAGCAGGGCAGATAAATCAGTTGAACCTAATTATAGTTTATTTATTGTACTCTTGTCCTGTTGCTGTTCTTTTCTGCAGGAGGGAAGACCCCTGATCCTAAAATGAATGCTAGAACTTACATGGATGTAATGCGAGAGCAGCATTTGACTAAAGAAGAGGTATGAACCTGCTCTTTATTTTAATGGTTGTGAAAGACTAGAAATAAAGCTGAGATTGAGAGACTTATATTTCCTTTTCATTTGCTGAACAAGTAATTCAGTATTATTAATAAAAGTAAAGTTGAGACAGAACCTTACCCAAAATTCTACCACCTCCCATGTTAAGCTTTTTTTCTGTCCTTTTCTGGTCCCTGGCCCCTTGGCCATATACATACATACGTTTCTTCTAGTGACTATGTCTGTGGGGAGGATGATAGTGTGTACCTGAAGCCAGTGTGTAAGGAAAAAGCCAAGTAGCTAAACCATTCCTTGAAAAACCTCTAATTCTCCCATAAAATTGAGTTTGGATATGGTTGGAGAATTTTGAAGAATTACTGCTGGCTTACAGAAATTGCTTCATTTTGTTTCAGTAGTTAGCCTTCATAACTTTATTATGAATACATAATGAATTGTCTAAATTAAGTGGGGTGTTGGAAATTAAATGCATTTGTTGGGATGTTATATATAATGTTTACATAATTAAAATCATAATTTAAAATTTTTCACTTTTTACCACTTTTCTATCTTACATATTCTGATTTGCTGTTTATATGAGTTTTAAATAAAACTATTTTTCAATGGAAGCATTTTAGTTCTCTACCATTGGCTGAAGATTTGCTTCACTGTCTAGAGTAGGGTGCTCTGTTATAAATTCTGTACTTGCTCATCTACTGAGCAGAAGGACATTGTATGAAACGAAATACAGAGAAGAGAGGGAAAATAAGACCAGGACTACCACTAGCATAGGAAGGAGAGTGAGTGAAGAATGACATGACGTTAAATAGAAATGTTTGTATTAATGATATGAAAATATGTTGAAAACGTTTTAAAGATACTCAGTGATTATTCAATTATTTTCAGAGAGAAATTAGGCAACAACTAGCAGAAAAAGCTAAAGCTGGAGAACTGAAAGTCGTCAATGGAGCAGCAGCGTCCCAGCCGCCCTCAAAACGAAAACGCCGTTGGGATCAAACAGCTGATCAGACTCCTGGTGCCACTCCCAAAAAGCTGTCAAGTTGGGATCAAGCAGAGGTGGTTACATTGTATTTTTTAATACTATTATAATTTTTTTTTTACCATTATAATTTTTTTTCTCTCACATGAAATGTATTGTCTGCTTTCATGACAAAGCAGACTGGGTGGCTTAAGAAACAGATATATATATATATATATACACACACACACACACAAACACACACACACATATTTTTAAAATATATTTTATTGACCTTTTACAGAGAGGAAAGGAGAGGGATAGAGAGTTAGAAATATCGATCCACTGTCTCCTGCACAACCCCTACTGGGGATGTGCCCGCAACCAAGGTACATGCCCTTGACCGGAATCGAACCTGGGACCCTTCAGTCCCCAAGCCAATGCTCTATCCAGTGAGCCAAACTGGCTAGGGCAGACATATATTTTCTTATAGTTCTGTAAGATCAAGGTGCCAACTGAGATTTTGAACAAATTATGCGCTTTACTCACCTAATGGAAAATTTCCCAGCTCTAACTAATAGAATCTTTTTAAAGGGAAAAATAATGAGTTTTAAATATATTGTATTTATGCAAGTTTGCAAACAAAGCTAGCTAGAACTCTTAATGTTGGGTAGAGCATCCAATTTTAAAACAAATACATAAAAAGTATAGTACAAAACCTATAGAATATTTATGTCATTATTTAAATACAAATCACACTGAATCACTTAGTGTGTTGCTACATATGGTATTGTCTGTACTGTGCAGTCTCTTTTGCTATCACTTGCTTATCTTCCATCCTCCCATACCTACTATTTAGTCTCTCTATGTAAATTGCTGTGGAACCTTTGATTACTTAAATCCACTTTCAATTTTTTTCACCGATTTTGCTAGCATCAGTTAGAGGAATAATGCAAATGTGATTGTAAATATAAATTAATCTTAAGGATTGAAATCGTGTTGCAATATTTAGCTATAATTACCCACGTGATCCAAAATGTCTATATTAATCAAATATATAAACACAGAATGAAGGAAAACACAAAAATAGTGTTTCTTGGTGAGAATTCAGTAGGTTTGAGAACTACTTATACTGAAATTCTGTGATTGCAGATCTAGACAGAGAAACCTTTGTGCCTTTCCCAAAGTCACGGAGCTAGTAATGGCAAAACTAAGATTCATACTTAGAATGCAGTATTTTTAAAATGAGGGCTTTCTTCACTGCTCCAAATTAAAACTTTAAATTGTGGTTAGTCGTAAACATATTTGCTAGAAAGTACGTATTATTTATTTTTCTTTTTTGAAAGTACGTATCTTTTAAACAAAACGATAATCTATTCTAACTTTTAATTATAGAGAATAGCTCTAGCCAGTTTGGTTCAGTGGATAGAGCAAGCATGTCAAGCTCAAAGGCTAACATTGGGCCAAATAAACAAGGTTTAAGTTTATGTGGGCTGCAAAAAAAACCAGAAGCTTCAATTTTCACAGAAATGTAGGTTTATTTTGATAAGAGACACGCTGAATACAAAGGGCTGAAATACATGAATCATTGTTAACATAAAATAATAGAACATTTTAATTAATATTTTTTTCTTGAACATTAACTTACCAGACACTGAATAAGTGCACAGATTAATAAGCATAACACAAATAAACCTATTTTTCATGTTCTCCGAAAGTAAAATATTTCCTATTGTGCACACCAAACAAGCCAGTACAAGACTAATGACGTGGCTGCTAAAATATTCGCTGCTGGTATTAGTGGAGAGAAATGGTGCACCTGTGCGGAAGGGAAATTAATGCAACATGATTATAGTAATCAGTTACTAGTGAACTCTGTAATAATTATGCATAACAGGATATTGTAAAAAAATTAAGCTATGAAATTTTTATTGAAACGTTTCTTACGTACCGTTACATTGGCTGGGCCACAAAAATACTCATGGGCCACATGTTTGACATACTTGGGATAGAGCGTTGGCCTGCAGACCATAAGGTCCCGGGTTCAATTCCGGTCAGGGGTGCATACCTTAGTTGCAGGCTTCTCCCTGGCCCCGGGCCTTATTATGGGCCCATGCAGGAGGCAACCAATTGATGTGTTTCTCTCGCATTGATGTTTCTCTCTCTTTCACTAGCCCTGGCCCTGGCCAGAGGCAGTCAATCGATGTGTTTCACATCGATGTTTCTCTCTGTCTTTCCCTCTTCCACTCTACCTAAAAATCAATGGAAAAGTGTCCGCAGGTGAGGCTTAACAAAAAAAAAATTAAAGACGTAAATAAAAGATCCTCTGATGAGTATTAATAAATAAATAAATATAAATAAATAAATTTAACAAATTATGGAGAAAGGAACTAAAGCATTTGTTAAAATTTTTTTTTAGTGTTTGTTGGGGTTACATTGGTTAATAAAGTTATATAGGTTTCAAGTGTACAATTCTATAATACAACGTCTTACATATTGTATTGTGTTTACCACCCCTAATCAAGTCTTTTTTCATTATTATCATTTATCTCCCATTTACCCTCTTCTACCTTCCTTAGCCCCCTTTCTCTCTGGTAATCATCATACCGTTGACCCAGCTCCCCACCTCCCTCCCCTGACAGTTGTCAGTCTGTTCTCTGTATCTATGAGTCTGTTTCTGTTTTGTTTATTTTGTTCATTAGATTCCACATATAAGTGAGATCACATTTAAAATTTAACAGAAATTTTTTAGTTATTTTATGTGGGTGTGTAGGTGTGTGAAATAAAATGTGTTTGTTCTGTTAAGACCCCTGGACATACCCCTTCCTTAAGATGGGATGAGACACCAGGTCGCGCAAAGGGAAGTGAGACTCCTGGAGCAACCCCAGGCTCAAAAATATGGGATCCTACACCAAGTCACACACCAGCGGGAGCTGCTACTCCTGGACGTGGGGATACACCAGGCCATGCAACACCAGGCCACGGAGGCGCAACTTCCAGTGCTCGTAAAAACCGATGGGATGAGACCCCCAAGACGGAAAGAGGTACTGGAGTCTGGCATTGTTTGGATGAAATACTGACTTGATGAGTGGTGTATTTATAGCTCCAAATCTGTTCTGTTCTGGTTAGACAAGCAAATAACCTGCTGCTTTAGGGATAGATGAATAGCTGAGCAGTGAGGCAGGTGGCAGGGTTAGGCTAGAAGGGGGTCAATGGAGGGATAAAAGGGGACATATGTAATACTTTCAACAATAAATACTTAAAAAAACAACTGAGCAGATCATATGCCTAATTCTTTTCCTTTCTTGAGGAGATTTAAAATTTAAGGAAAACATTAAGAAGAAGTAAAGTTTGTAGGTCATAACCTTTTTTTTTATTGTGTAAAGTATATATAACATGAAATTTACCATTTTAAGTGTACAAGTAAGTGACATTAAGTACATTCACAGTGTTGTGCAACCATCACCAGTATTCATTTCTAGAACTTTTTCATCACCCCAAATTCCATACCCATAAAGTAATAACTCCGCATTTTTGTCTCCTTAAACTCTATTCTACTTTCAGTATTTATGACTTTTCCCAAATCTTTTTTTTTGTATTAACCCTTTAAAGCTATATTTCTTTAACTGTTTATGAGAGCTGTGGCAAGTTAAGATTTCGTAGTACATCTGCTGTATTAAAATTTATTTATAGCCCTGGCTGGTTTGGCTCAATGGATAGAGCGTTGGCCTGTGGACTGAAGGATCCTGGGTTCTGTCCTGGTCAGGGGCACATGCCTAGGTTGCAGGCTCGATCCCCAGTTGGGGCGTGCAGGAGGCAGCCAATCAATGATTCTCATCGTTGATGTTTCTATCTCTCCCTTTTCCTCTCTGAAATCAATAAAAATATTTTTAAAAAATTTATTTGCAGAATCTTTAATGATATGGGAGAGAACCTGCCATGCAATGGATGAAAGAAGCAATATAGAATTTCCACACAAAACAAGCTCAGCTGTATATCTCAGCTGTATGGGGAAATGAAAAGAGTGGTTGTGATATTAAGGGTGGTTAAAAAATACTTTGTTTTCCCATTCCTTATGTTTGCTAGGTATTGTTTCTGTAGTCAGTGGAAAAGGAACAAAAATTAGTGAAGGGGGAGGATAAATATGAAACATTTAAACCTAAAATGGGCCTGCATTTTAGGAATATTCTGCTTTTGAAATTGATCACCTTGAGTATGTTAGCTGTTTGAGAATAAAAAGTAAATTTTTGACGGTTAAAACTTTAGACATTAACACTTTTTTTTTTTTTTTTAAAGATACTCCTGGGCATGGAAGTGGATGGGCTGAGACGCCTCGAACAGATCGAGGTGGAGATTCAATTGGTGAAACACCCACTCCTGGAGCCAGTAAAAGGAAATCACGTTGGGATGAAACACCAGCTAGTCAGATGGGCGGAAGCACTCCTGTTCTGACCCCGGGGAAAACACCAATTGGCACACCAGCCATGAACATGGCTACCCCTACTCCAGGTCACATAATGAGTATGACTCCTGAACAGCTTCAGGCTTGGCGTTGGGAGAGAGAAATTGATGAGAGAAATCGCCCACTTTCTGATGAAGAATTAGATGCTATGTTTCCAGAAGGATATAAGGTAATAACATGGAATATGAATGTGATGGTTTTTAGGATATAAAATAGAAATTTTATTTTAAGTACTAGAGGCCCGGTGCACAAAAATTTGTGCACTGGGGGTGGAGGTGGGGGGGTCCTTCAGCCCGGCCTGTGCCCTCTCGTTTTAAGTATTCTTTCAAGAAATTTATGTCAGGTTTGCTCTGGCCTTGTCTAAACTTACTACTACCATTACATTCTTTTAGCTGTTTCCAAGTATATTTCAGTTCCAAAAATAATAGGAGTGAAAATAAATTACATGGAACTTTTTATTACTTTTGGAAGGTGAGAAATCTCCTGGACTTCTAGGACCATATACTTTGAGAAATGCTGATTTGGGGGTATGGAATAGCTTGCTGCTTCAGTTTATTAGTGATCCCAGGATTAAGCTCAAATTGGGTTAGGATTATTTAACTTGGTGCCTCACAAGATTTTGTGTATGTAACAAGTTCATGGATTGCCCGTGAACACCGAGTATTCTCTCTCTACCATAGCAATTTGAAGTTTATTTTTAACTATAAAATTTTCTAGGTCCCTGGGGCTCAAGGATCACCATTTGCTAGTCTGAAGGCAGTCTGGGCATGTAGATGGTGTCATAACCAGGGCTGGAACCTACATCATTTATGGCCTTTTCTGCCAATGCCCATTGCTTTTTAACAGTTCATGTCTTTTCCCCCTTATTAGGTTTGTTTTAAGGTGTTTATAACTTTTTGTAGTCACCCATAAAGTGGGTGTAGACATTCTGCACCTGTGTTGACTGCCTGTGTTTTCAATTGCAGTCATTGATTTCCTTAATAGAAATAGGAGGGAAAAAATCCTCTTTAGTGAATCTTCAGTGAAATTTCTTTGACTTATTCAAATGGTGTGTATTTTACAAGGCTTTGGTAAATGTTTTTTAGTTTGCATGCATTTATTTGATTTCCGTAAAGCGACTTAAATATTTAAGACTTGATTTTGGTGTCATGATTTTTGTTTTATTATTAAAACCAACATGTTTATATATGTTAATGTTTGAAAGTGATCAGAATTTTATAATATGCTTCATTTTCCTAAATTTCCCACAGTTCTAATATACTTAAGTTTTATTAACAGATGAGAAATATGAATTTGTCATATATACTTTAAACTTATAATCAAGATAGAAAATGGGATTGATAGTAGTAATTCCTATCTCCAAGCAAAAAGCTTCCTAGCTAATAAACTGTAAAATATTTTTAAAGTGCAAATGTTATTCATGACATTCATCTTTAATCAAGAAAATCCTTAACTGTTTTTTTAACTGTCTTAGGTACTTCCTCCTCCAGCTGGTTATGTTCCTATTCGAACTCCAGCTCGAAAGCTCACAGCCACTCCAACACCTTTGGGTGGTATGACTGGTTTCCACATGCAAACTGAAGACAGAACTATGAAAAGTGTCAACGACCAACCATCTGGAAACCTTCCCTTTTTAAAACCTGATGATATTCAGTACTTTGATAAACTTTTGGTAAGTGATAATAGTAAAAATAAAATAATACCTTTATTTAGGGATTTTAAGTCATCATATCTCAGTCCAACTTCAATTATTTTCTTTTTACTCTATTAGGTTGATGTTGATGAATCAACACTTAGTCCAGAAGAGCAAAAAGAGAGAAAAATAATGAAATTGCTTTTAAAAATTAAGAATGGTACACCTCCAATGAGAAAGGTGAGTGCCAATTCATTAAGTCATCATCTTAATTATAATTTTATGTTTAGAAATGTATTAACTTCTTCAGCTTTACCAACGGCATAGTATGAGTGAAATAAAGATATGTAATAAGAAGGACCTAGCTTTTTAATCACGGAATTTTATGCTAATAGAGATATTGAAAAATGAGATTCTCTTTTTTTGTCCTAAGGCATTTAAAACATGCTGAAGACTCAAGCAAATTAGTGGGATTATATGAGGAATTGTAATAATATCCTATATGGCTTGAAGATGGGTGGGTAATCTTTTACAGGGTGATTAAGGAATTTTATAACTCCAGTGGCCATTGTTCTGTTACCTTTTATTAACTGAATCATTGAACTTCTGTCATAGGAATTCACACTTCAGAGTAATTGTAATGGGAATGAACTTAAGCTACTCTGTGTAAAATGCCTGTAAAGATTAAGTTACAGACAATTAGGGATTAATTGGCTTGTTCTAAATGCTTAATTACAAAGAAACACCTTTTATTCTTTTTCTCCCCCAGGCTGCATTGCGTCAGATTACTGATAAAGCTCGTGAATTTGGAGCTGGTCCTTTGTTTAATCAGATCCTTCCTCTGCTGATGTCTCCTACACTTGAGGATCAAGAACGTCATTTGCTTGTCAAAGTTATTGATAGAATATTATACAAACTTGATGACCTAGTTCGACCATATGTGCATAAGGTTTGTTGTTCTCAAGTAGTGTTTCTAGTGGTTTGATATTTTTTAAAAAAATACATTTTATTGATTTTTTTACAGAGAGGAAGGGAGAGGGATAGAGAGTTAGAATCATCGATGAGAGAGAAACATTGATCAGCTGCCTTCTGTACACCCCCTACTGGGGATGTGCCCGCAACGAAGGTACATGCCCTTGACCGGAATCGAACCTGGACCCTTGAGTCCGCAGGCCGACACTGTATCCACTGAGCCAAACCGGCTAAGTCTGGTTTGATAGTTTTAATATGAAAGGAATTAATGAAATTTTTTTTTTTACCAACTTAAATGTATTTGTGCAATTTAAAATTTCTGATAAAAGCAATAGCTAATGCTGTATGTTTACAATAAAAAGGGAAATTTTACTGGCTTGCAAGACAGCGTTATCAATGTTCAATTTACATGTCTTCCCAGACATTTTTCTTTTCCCAAGCATGTATCACACATACAAAAATATGTGTATAGGTAGACGTAACATTTTGCCCTCTTTACTAAAATGGGTTCATATTACTACTCATTTTTTTATTTGCTTGATTGATACTAGATTAGGATGAGAAAATTTGTTTTGATAGCATGGCTTTTAGTGTTAAACATTTGTTTTTGCTTGTGGCGGTTATGGATTAGAATTCTAAAGTGCAGCCCAGCCTGCGTGCTCAGTGATTGAGCATTGACCCATGAACCAGGAGGTCACGATCATCTCCCCCCAGTAGGGGGCGTGCAGCTGATCAATGATTCTCTCATCATTGATGTTTCCATCTCTCTCCCTCTCCCTTCCTCTCTCTAAAAACAGTAGAATTAAAAAGTGCAGATGTATAGCTTTTTAAAGAACAAAGTAAATTTTCTAGTAAAATGAGTTCTATATGCTTGTGGTTTTAGATTTCATTTTATTACAAGGGTGGCATCGGTAATTGGTGTGGAAATTCAGTTCTTTCTCTTTTTCAGATCCTTGTGGTCATTGAACCATTGCTGATTGATGAAGATTACTATGCTCGAGTGGAAGGCCGAGAGATTATTTCTAATTTGGCAAAGGTATTTGCATTATATTTCTAGAGGAGAAAGTTTTGTATCTGTAGATGGGATTATTCGATTTGCAAAGAAATGGTTGAGGGTTAATGTTATCAGCCCATGATTATCCTTTTTTCTTACCTTTTAGGCTGCTGGTCTGGCTACTATGATCTCTACCATGAGACCCGATATAGATAATATGGATGAATATGTTCGTAACACAACAGCTAGAGCTTTTGCTGTTGTAGCTTCTGCCCTGGGCATTCCTTCACTATTGCCCTTCTTAAAAGCTGTGTGCAAAAGCAAGAGG
>NW_006293349.1:7487612-7496553 GCF_000327345.1 Myotis davidii | reverse complement strand
TCTATGGAAGGGTATCCGCCAACACAGAGGAAAGGTAGATCCACCAATTAGATTTCTTTTTCCTACTCGTTGAAGCTAACTCAGCTTAATTCCAATTTACTAAGTACATATATGTTTATTTTAAAATAGGGTCTGGCTGCCTTCTTAAAGGCTATTGGGTATCTTATTCCTCTCATGGATGCAGAATATGCCAACTACTATACTAGAGAAGTGATGTTAATCCTTATTCGAGAATTCCAATCTCCTGATGAAGAAATGAAGAAAATTGTGTTGAAGGTAATTGTCCCAAATTATTGTTGTTCCAGGTTTGTTCGTCCAAATTGGGTGTGTTTTATGGTTCAAAGAGAGTTTTTTTTTTTAAAAAAACCTCACATACTAAACCAGGACTGTGTTTACAATTATTGTTTTTAACCTTTTAGGTGGTGAAGCAGTGCTGTGGAACAGATGGTGTAGAAGCAAACTACATTAAAACAGAGATTCTTCCTCCCTTTTTTAAACATTTCTGGCAACACAGAATGGCTTTAGATAGAAGAAATTATCGACAGGTAAGCTTTCATTGTAAAAAAAAACTTAAAATCCTTTCCACTAACTTAATTTTTTAGCTAGTTTGAACGCATGTTACGTCCTATTTTTTTGCCCTGATTACCTCATAGTTTGTATGTGCCTGATTGTGAAAGGAGATGGGTTTTAGTCAGGTAAGTTCCACATTGATTGTGCATTCTAGTGTGCATAACCCAACTCTGACAATGAAATGCTTGGTCTGGCTGGGGAAATATGAATGTAATACCTTCAATCACCTCGACTTAGATGCAAGTGTAAATTATTTTGGTTATCTTTCTCTTAAGTTTTAGAAATAGGAGTTGATAGTTCTCAGCATGCTCACTAGCTGAATAGTATTTTTAGAACTTGTGCTTTCATGTTGTCTATTTCCAAAGAACAATCAATTCAATGCCACCCCTCCCCCCCTTTTAGTTAGTTGATACTACTGTGGAGTTGGCTAACAAAGTAGGAGCAGCAGAAATTATATCCAGGATCGTGGATGATCTGAAAGATGAAGCTGAACAGTACAGAAAAATGGTGATGGAAACAATTGAGAAGATTATGGGCAACTTGGGAGCAGCAGATATTGATCACAAACTTGAAGAACAACTGATTGATGGCATTCTTTATGCTTTTCAAGAACAGACTACAGAGGTAATGATACTAATTAGGGCAAGTTGCCACTGACTTTCATACTATAAAAAAGCATGTTATTTACCAACACATAACTAGAGAGTAATTGAATTTGAAATGTTCGTGTTCTCTTTCAGTTAGCTATGTGGAAATATTCTACCTTAAATTTTTACATATCATTTTGTTAAAAACTGAATATCAGTACATTTCAACCTTTTAGTCACAAACTGAATTCTAGTTCCCAATGAATGTAGCTTTTAAGATTTCAGTTTTCGTTTTTGTTTTTTTTTAGGACTCAGTAATGTTGAACGGATTTGGCACAGTGGTCAATGCACTTGGCAAACGGGTGAAACCTTACTTGCCTCAGATCTGTGGTACAGTTTTGTGGTTTTTAAATAACAAATTCACAAAAGTTAGGCAACAGGCAGCTGACTTGATCTCTCGAACTGCTGTTGTTATGAAGACTTGCCAAGAGGTAAACTTTTATGTCAGGTACTTACTTCTTCACCATATAGTTTAATGTGAATAGTAACCTTTTAACATTATTTATTACAGGAAAAATTGATGGGGCACTTGGGTGTTGTTTTGTATGAGTATTTGGGTGAAGAGTACCCTGAAGTATTGGGCAGCATTCTTGGAGCACTGAAGGCCATTGTGAATGTAATAGGTATGGAATTTGCTGGTCATGTAAGAATTTTTTTGTTTTGGTTTTTAACTTTCTTTTATTTATTTTTTAAGTAAATTATAGAATTATACTTGGGGGTTGAGTACTGATTTCTGGTACCTTTTTTTAAAGTACTTCAAAATTATAGTTAAGTCAGGGGGTGATGTCACAATAGTCTTATCTCCCAAACCCATTTATATTTTACTTTAAAAGAGAAAAGCGGGCAGATTTAGGACCTGCAGGAGAGGTGGGGTAGTCACAGCTCAGAAAGCGTCTTGCCTGAAATATATTTGGGGGCAGGAGGACAACGCTGAAGTTTTAATTTAGTTTCTTGGATAAAGTATATAGATCTATTCAACCTTGAATTAAGTGCTGATGGCAGGTTTTTCTGCTTTCTTTCAAGGGTTAGGAACATAACCAGGGAGAAAAGTGAATTGTTCAAGTTGTTTATCTTGTTTTTATTTATAGCCAATTCTTTATCCATTCAGTTTTCTAACCCAAACTAAAACCAAGTATATTACATTTACTTCTGGGTATTTTATCTTTTAAGTTCAGTATGCTGAAATAAATGGTCTTTTGTGTTTAATCCTTCATTATAATTGAATATGACTATTGCAAAAGTAACTTTTGTAGGGCAGGAAGTTAAAATAGCTGGCTGTGACAGGCACTGTATCCTTTTAGTAAGGGGTTTTTATGCAATATAGGGCATCTTTGAACTATTGCACTTACATATAATCCCCAATTCAGTCCTGTCCTCTGTACTTAAAGTAGCTACTTGGCCAAAAATCAGTTACTTGGCCACTTACGGGGCTCTAGTTTGCAGGGAGTTGTAAACCATATTGTTGGTGAGGGAAACATGGGAAAAGCAATGGAGAGAGAATCAGAGCAAGCAATTTTAGTTAGAGCAGGAGCCCCTGCCAGCTGCCTCCTTTTTTCTCTCTTCGTAGGTGTAAATACCACCCAAGTATGCCCTGCATTGCAGGGAGACTGGAGATCTGTTTGTTTTGCAGTTAAAGGGTAAGGGGGCCCTTTCTGGAAAATTTTGCTTTAATTTACATGTCTACCTCTGGCTCATTGTGTATGGCTGGAACATAAGCTGTCCCCATATTTAAATGTCAGTGTACAAAATACATTTCAGAACCAAATAAAACTTTTTGTTGTTGAATATCCATCATTCTTTAAATCACTTCACTAATTTCTTTCATTTCTATGCATAATCAAAAATTGTTAATAAAGAGTTAATGACAATTCTAAGTCTGGTCAGAATCTGGGCTTTTTTCTTTTCATAGGCAGCTGTAAGTTTATATTTATGCCTGGCCACATGTATTATATTGCTAAGTAAAAGGTAAAATGGACAGAGATTGCGGTTCAAATGTTAATTGACAGTGGGTTGGCTCTATTAAATAGGTATGCATAAGATGACGCCACCAATTAAAGATCTGCTGCCTAGACTCACTCCCATCTTAAAGAACAGGCATGAAAAAGTACAAGAGAATTGTATTGATCTTGTTGGGCGTATTGCTGACAGGTAAGAAATTAAACATTTTTATAAGTAGTATTGGTTTTCATATTTAAACACTTTATTTACTTTGCAAGTTTGCTTAACATTGCTAATGTGTGTATATATGGTTAGGTTGTCAGTATTAATATTTTCAGTGAAATTTCAATTTGGATGGTACTGGGGGGGTTAGCAATACAGTTTTAAGACTAAATTATCTTTTCTGAAGAGTAATAATTGCTTTTATTTAATGCTTAAAGTGAGTTGGTAAAAAAAAAAGTGAGTTGGTAATTGTGTTTTGAGAACTGGATTTGTAAATTTACCTTTTAAGACTTGCACAAAAATTTAACTTTTTTTTTTAGGGGAGCTGAATATGTGTCAGCAAGGGAGTGGATGAGGATTTGCTTTGAGCTTTTGGAGCTCTTAAAAGCTCACAAAAAAGCTATTCGTAGAGCCACAGTCAACACATTTGGTTATATTGCAAAGGCCATTGGGTGAGTACTATTTATTTCCATACACACACACATATATATGTATATTTTTTTAATCCTCACCCAAGGATATTTTTCTGTTGGTTTTTAGAGAGGGTGAAAGGGAAGGAGGAGCAGAGAGATAGAAAGAGGGAGAGAAAGAGAAACATCAATGTGAGAGACACATCGATTGGTTGCTTCCCGCACACCCTTGATTCAGGGCCCGGAATTGAACCCTTGACCCTTCAGTCTGTGGGCCAATGCTCTAATCTTTGAGCAAAACCAGCCAGGGCATTCATGTATTTATGTATGTATGTATGTATGTATTTTGTAGTAAACCTCTTGTGATGTTGAAAAATGCTTCCATTTCTGTAGAACTTTCTTTTAGGGCATAATGTGAGTAATGCAGTTGTGAAAGTATCTTATTTATGCACTAACCTTTAGTTATTGAAGTTTGAGTTAAAACAGGTGGAGGTTTTTGAATTTCGTTTAATCAGTTATTTTCAGAGAGGGAAACTACAACTCTCAATTTCAAATTTTTGTTGGTGCTTTTTTTGGATAATGCTTGAAATATTAAGGCCCGTTCTTAATTTAAAAATCAGCATAATTCAGGGCTTATGTTAGTGTTTTTAAAATATTTTTAAAAAATTAATCCACAGACTACTGAATTATGGCTATTAATAAATCTAAGGTTATTTGCTTCCATTTCTGTCAGAACCAAACTACAGTCATTGTAGAAAAATGAGGTACTACATGTACCATGTGGTTCGTTAGTAAATGAGTAAATATTTTCAAGCAATAAAACATAGCTAAAGTCATATTAGATGAAGTCTTCCACCACACCCCGTTTGGCATCAGTGTATTTAGCGTTAATTGTAGTCAAGAAATTCACAATGAATACTTGTTGTGCTAATGGTTATCCCCTGTGTCCCTGTAAGTTTGTGGTCAAATAATGCTTAAAGAAGGAGAATATTTAAGTAAATGTATTTGGGAGGGAAGATAGAAAAGGAAAAGATTTTGTGTGTTGTGGCATGGGTATTACTGTAAGGTTGCCTCATTCTACTGGCCATGGTTTGAACACTCAATCAATCTGACCATTTAATTAACCCCTTCCCCAACAATTTTTTTGTTAAAAACGTTTCTTTTTCAGACTAATTTTTTTATTTTGGTTCTATATAGTATTTTTTTTTTTGAATTCTTTTTTTTTTTTTAAATATTTTTTATTGATTTTACAGAGACCAGGTACATGCCCTTGACCGGAATCGAACCTGGGACCTTTCAGTCCGCAGGCCGACGCTCTATCCACTGAGCCAAACCAGTTTTGGCTATATAGTATTTTTGATGCTGGTTATGAAAACAGTTTGTAACTCGTCTTCCTATAAACCATATTTTTTTACCATATTTTCTTAGTATACTCGTCGACGACTGAAAAAGAACATTTTGTGAAAACAAGTATACACGTTTCTGCCGGGGAAGGGGTTAAATCTCCTTATATTTAAAGAAATTTACTTAAGGCTCAAAATTACTTTTGAAAGTGAATACATTTGAATTTTTCCTTAAAATGGGACATTTTAATTTAAATGAACTTCTTAAGTAGAAACAATGCCAGTGACTTGAGAATACTGTATTTTATCATAAAATTACTAAGTTCCCAGTGATTACTTACCGTAGTTTCATTTCTTTGCATTGTTCTTTTCCCTCTGAAAACCGTTCTGATCTGTAATCTAACAGTTTGCTGACATTTATTTTTTTCAGCCCTCATGATGTGTTGGCTACACTTTTAAACAACCTCAAAGTTCAGGAAAGGCAGAACAGAGTGTGTACCACTGTAGCAATAGCTATTGTCGCTGAAACATGTTCACCCTTCACAGTGCTCCCTGCCTTAATGAACGAATACAGAGTTCCTGAGCTCAATGTTCAAAACGGAGTTTTAAAGTCCCTTTCCTTCTTGTTCGAATATATCGGTGAAATGGGCAAGGACTACATTTATGCTGTCACACCATTACTGGAAGATGCTTTAATGGATAGGTAAGTGACTTGAGTGAAGTGCAAGAAATAGTTATAATTCTTGCTTTATTTTAGAATTTATGTAAATAATTATTATGGGACCTGTTAGTTATGATGTAGTTAAAAGGGGAATGCTCCTCTGCATGAAACGATGACTATTGTTATCTTCAAATAATATAAATGCTACAAGGGCCCCCTTCCCTTTCATATGTTAGACTACATACATTTTGAAGACCAGCAATTGATCAACTTTTATTTTAAAAATAACTAGTCGTAATAATTAGAGACGAGGAGCGTGGCCTTACTGGTGTGGCAGAGACCTGATCTTGTTAGCTTTTGTTACTGCAGACGAAGCAGAGATTTCTGTTGGGCTTTTGAACTACTGCACATAGCCGGCCAGAGCCACACTGTTCCCATTGTATGTCCCAAATTATTCAGATGGTGACCCGATACACTACTGCTTGAGTTATTTTTTTTTAATATATTTTACTGATTTTTTACAGAGAGGAGGGGAGAGGGATAGAGAGTTAGAAACATCGATGAGAGAGAAACATCGATCAGCTGCCTCCTGCACGCCTCCTAGTGGGATGTGCTTGCAACCAAGGTACATGCCCTTGACCGGAATTGAACCTGGGACCCTTGAGTCCGCAGGCAGATGCTCTATCCACTGAGCCAAACCGGTTAGGGCTGCTTGAGTTATTTGACAGTAGATTCCTGATACCTTTAACCATCTAGGACAATGATGGCGAACCTTTTGAGCTCGGTGTGTCAGCGTTTTGAAAAACCCTAACTTAACTCTGGTGCCGTGTCACATATAGAAATTTTTTGATATTTGCAACCATAGTAAAACAAAGACTTATAGTTTTGATGTTTACTTTATATATTTAAATGCCATTTAACAAAGAAAAATCAACCAAAAAAATGAGTTCGCGTGTCACCTCTGACACGCGTGTCATAGGTTCACCATCACTGATTTAGGACTAACATTTTTAAACACAAAAGTAATTAAGGGACATGTAAGGGATAGTTTAAGGTCTGAGTAGTAAGGGACTGTTTCATTGCCAATATTTTTCAGGAAAAATAAGTTACTCAAATTAGAGCCCATTCAGTTAGTTACTTGTTTACAGATTCAAGTTACTCATTAATGATCTTCCAAAAGGGAGACTTAACAGACTCAACAAGTTACCACAAGTAACTTGTAAGGCCTGGGGACAGAATAAGAATCTTTCTTTATAAGCCTGCCCAGCTGGACCTAGTAAAGTAGGAGTACGTCATACTTACTCCATATTCTTCAGTGAGATGTGTCTGTGCATCAGAGTGCAGTCACTGATGTGTGACTGAAGTTAAAAATCATGTGGAGGGGTGACAGTTGTCGAAAATTGCTAAGTGAAAAGGAAAAATATTTTAGTTGGGAAATGTATTAATGAGGAATACTGCCTTGCTATATATGAAGCTTAATATATTAAACGTTATTACAGTAGATAAAAGTAATAAGGATGCTAGTAAAGTTCAAGTATTTTTTTCCTTCTATCTTTAAGATACTCTACCTTTGAGGGCAAAGAGCATGAACTCATTTTTATGTCCCGGTTGTTCTGCCATTTGGTCGATTTGCATATTAGGCTTTTATTATATAGGATTTTAAATCTTCACCTGAAGATATTTTTTCCATTGATTTTGAGAGAGAGGGAAAGACTGAGAGAAATATCGATGTGAGAGAAACATAGATTGGTTTCCTCCTGTATGCACCCCGACAAGGGCCCAGTCCAGGGAGGAGCCTGCAACTGAGGTAGTGCCCTTGACCGGAATCGAACCCAGGACCCTTCAGTCTGCATGCCCACCCTTTATTCACTGAGCCAAACGGCTAGGACACCAAATTGCATTCTTCTTTTTTTTAAAAATATATTTTATTGATTTTATACAGAGAAGAAGGGAGAGGGAATAGAGAGTTAGAAACATCAATCAGCTGCCTCCTGCACACCCTCTACTGGGGATGTGCCTGCAACCAAGGTACATGTCCTTGACTGGAATCGAACCCGGGAGGGACCCTTCAGTCCACAGGCCGACGCTCCATCCACTGAGCCAAACCGGTTAGGGCCCAAATTGCATTCTTGAATGAATCTTAGAACATATGAGGTCAGGGATTTGATTTTAATTTTGTTATCTATTTTATCCTAGTATTGAATTACATCTAAAGATTTTCAATTTATAGAGTTTAAGATGTGATATTACTGTTATTCATTTAGTAGCCTACTAACATATACACTGCACAAGGCTCTCACAGCCTTACTCTTTTCAAAGGTCTGTTAGAAAATAATGGCTTATTTTTTAGCCCTGTTGAGATTTGAGTCATTAGAAGTTCTCAAGTAGAGCTATTAGCACTCTAAAAGCTTTCCATATCAGATGTCAGGTGTGAGGAGGAGGAGGACTCTGTTCCATGCACTGAACTTCAGTTAGTTTCTAATGGGTGGTGAATACTTCCAGTAAAACAAAGACTGTATCTAACAAAGAGATTTTTTTCCCCATTGCAGGGACCTTGTACACAGACAGACGGCTAGTGCGGTGGTGCAACACATGTCACTGGGGGTTTATGGATTTGGTTGTGAAGATTCGCTGAATCACTTGTTGAACTATGTATGGCCCAATGTGTTTGAGACATCTCCCCATGTAATTCAGGCAGTTATGGGAGCTCTGGAGGGCTTGAGAGTTGCTATTGGACCGTGTAGAATGTTGCAGTATTGTTTACAGGTAGGTGAAAGATTTTGAAAAGATAACAATGAAAAAAGTAATTTAGTTGAATTAAGTCACTGTTCCTAATTTTTAATGGGGTACATTGTGCCACATGGGACAACAATTGTGGGGAGGGGGAATTAGATTTTGTCTTTGCTCACTGCAGTTTTGTGCAGTTGTTCTGTCTTAAAGTGAAATTTTAGAATCATGTATTTATGGTTTGTTGTGTTACGGTTGTGTATGTTCTTTGAAAATTGAAATAATGTAATCTTTTAATTATTCTAGGGTTTGTTTCACCCAGCCCGGAAGGTCAGAGATGTGTATTGGAAAATTTACAACTCCATCTACATTGGTTCACAGGATGCTCTCATAGCACATTACCCAAGAATCTACAATGATGAT